>NC_081185.1:45867693-45951368 GCF_029867415.1 Vicia villosa
TAACCTTCTTTCAGGTTAACCCTCCCCGCATTGAGATTTTTGAAGCGGTGTGCCCCAGTTGCTCAACAATATTGTAATCACTCTTGCAGATGATTTTGAATATTTCCTCCATTTCTTGCTTTGATGGATCCTCAGCAGTGATCTCCACCGGGGTTTGAAATTGTTCAACTTGTGGCTCTTTGCCTCGAGCGTTGACATTTTGATTAGGAACTGGGACTCGGACTGGACCAGCAGCAACATTTGGAGAAATTTTCTGGTGAAAAGATTCTTCCACTTCTCGTGATCTTGCTGGTACCCACAATATTACCCACAGTTGGAGTAGTTAACTTTGTGGTCTCTTCAGTCGAGGTACCCTGCTTAATTCCATGAACATAAACATTAGTGTCATATCCCCATGGGACAGCTTTGTCTGAGGAGTATGGAAATGGAGTTGGACTAGCAATGACTACTGATGCCACTTTGAGTGTAGCAGAAATTTTGAATGGAGCCTTGGCAGAGATTTTGAATGGTAAGCTGGAGATCACTGAGGCATCCTCTATTCTCATCCTGTTTGCAAAGACTTCGTACAGCACGTCCATAGAAGGGAGCCTCTCAAACATAATGATACGGCGATCCATCCATTTTTGAATTCCCATCCTCAGATTTTCACAACCATTGGTCAGGCAGGAGCAGTAAAAGCAGTCGGGGTCACATCCTGGGAAGTAACCAGCTCGGATTAGCTTTCCTTTGACTTCGCAGAGTGGAGTTGATAATTCGTTCACATCATAGATGTAAACAGTGTCCAGGATAGCGTTGACAGTTTTGTCATGCTTTGGCATAGGTGCTGTGATGACATTTGGAGTTTCGGGAGGATCGAACTCAATTTCACCAGCATCTATCATATCTTGTATTTTATTTTTCAGGGCCCAGCAGTGATCTGCGTCATGTCCTGGACAGTTTGAGTGATAGGCACATGTCGCATCAGGGCGATAATTCGGAGAGGAAGTGTTGACATTCTTTGGAGGACCTTTTAATGTGACCAGATCTGCTTTTAGCAAGTGCTGCAATGCCTGAGAGATTGGCATGTTGATTTTGGTGAAATTTCTTCTTGGTGCATCTGGTCGATGCGTATATTTTGGCTGTTGATCTTTTTGAGGTGCAGATGCGGAGATCAGAACTGCCCCTACAGATTGATGCTGCTCACTTTTGCGACTTTTCTGAATTTGTGTTGTATTGACCTCATTTCTCCCGCTGATGGGCCTTTTTGTAGTACCAGAGGAGGAACCTATCTGAATTTTTCCATTTTGAATGCCACTTTCGACACGTTCTCCGGTCAGTATCAGGTCAGTGAAACCTGATGATGAGCTTCCCAGCAAATGGCTATAGAAAGGGCCAGTTAAAGTGCCCATGAACATGTCGACTAGTTCGCGATCAGATAAGGGTGGTTGAACCCTTCCAGCCATATCTCTCCACTTTTGTGCATATCCTTTGAAACTTTCTTTTGGTCCCATAGACATGCCCCTTAGTTGAGTACGGGTTGGCGCAAGATCAGCATTGTATTGGTACTGTTTGTAAAAAGCAGCAGCTAATTCTTCCCAAGTATGAACCTTGGTATTTTCCAGCTGGTAGTACCACTCGAGTTGTGTACCCGACAGACTTTCTTGGAAGAAGTGAATCCACAATTTGTTATCCGTTGTATGAGGTTGTATCTTCCTTACATAGGATCTCAGATGTAGTTTCGGGCAAGAAACTCCATCATATTTTGCAAAGACAGGAACTTTGAATTTTGGAGGGATAACAACATCCGAGATGAGCCCTAGATCATTGAAATCTAAGCCAGGTATTTTTTGTATCTCCATAGCTTTCATACGGTCTTCCAGCTGTTGGTATTTTTCATCATCCGGTTCGTCCCCAGAATGATCATTTTCTTCATTTGAAGAGAGAGAGGGTTTAGCAGAACCCTGGTTGCTTTGATTGTCTTCTTGTTCACCATCACCGACTGTTTCAGGGATCGGTGGCTTTTTGAACTTTTTGACTGGGATTTTGATCTTCCTTTTCAGGTGACTCACGCCTACAGATCCTTTGGGCTTCTTTTTCTTCTTGATTATCAGGGCTTTCAGTTCTTGCTGCCCCTTTGCCAGTTCCAGAATTGCCACTTGAACTTGGGCATTCTGTGCTTCGAGATTCTTGATGCTCATTTCAGATTCTATCTCTTCTGACTGAAATAAACAGCGAGAAGATGAGAAATCCGTCATGTGAACCTGTTATGCAATGTGTATGACTGGATGCCATGTGTATGCAATGTATGAAATGTATATGCAATGTATATGAATGCAATGTATGAAATGTATATGCAATGCATGAAGTGAAATGTGTGTGCAATGTTTCAAGGATCTTAGAGTTTAGATTTGTTAAAGAAGAAACAAACGTTAGTTAATCAATTTATTTCTTTTTTTTTCTTTTTTCTTTGCCTCATTTGGGCTTACAAGACAGAAATAAAATAAATGATCCTTCAGGTCTCCCGTGGACGCTTTCTCTTTGCCCCCAGGAATGTGTTGATCTGCTGTTCTTCTTGAAGCTGTCCGGTGAGCTCCAATATCCTTCTCTCATAGTCCTGACAGTATGCTTTGAAGGTGTCTCTTTCCTCTTTGAGTTGAACCCAAGATTTTTGCAACTCTTCTAGGTCAGTTGGCATGTCCGGGTGTAGAATAACTTGAGGTTCATATCCTTCGACTTCTGGTTCAATAGTCACAGGTAGAACAGCAAGATATGGCATAAGGAGTTTCTGAGCATGAGTGCGGACCCATATGAGGTAGGGTTCCATAGGAATAGAATTCCATTGCCCCAGAGTTTTGCTTTCTATTCTATAGACACTGCCCCATGCATGTATGAACCTTCGTCGGTGTCTATGAGAATCATTCTCGTAATCAAACACAATGCCACGGATAATCATGTCATGGGGACCGTTGCTCTTTGCATATCCGAATTGGCGTAGAGCTAAAGAGGGATTGTAAGTGATGCCTCCTTTGATGCCAAGGAGTGGCACATTAGGGTATTCTCCACAATGATCAATGATAGTAATGTCTCTTTGAAAGAAGTTGTTCCAACGGATATCTGAATGAGACAAAGACATAATCCTGCGAGACCATTGCATTCTTTGTTCATTTCTCAATACCGATCGGGGAAGATGAAATGTAAACCACCTAGCCAGTAGTGGTATACAGCACATGAGAGTTCCTCGTTTCTTCATGGTACGAGTGTGTAGAGAATGTAGAATGTCTCCCAGCAATGTTGGTACCGGGATACGGATTAGGAAAAGGTTGATGATGTGTACACTTATGAACTGGTCAGGATTTGGGAATAAAACCAACCCATAGATCAAAAGGGCCATAACCTCCTCAAACGCTGGATAACTTTTGTTCTCTAGCAGTAGTCGAGCCTTTTCCAATAAGAACTTGGCAAGCAAACCCTTAACTCCACTCTTTGTTTCCCAATTGGACTCGATTTCTGATTTCCGCAGATGTAAAGCAGCAGCAATGACCTCAGGTTTTGGAATCCTTTCTAAACCAGTGAAAGGTAATTGATTTCGAACAGGCAATCCAATTAGTTCAGAGAATTCTTCCAAAGTGGGTACCAACTGGTAATCAGGAAAGGTAAAGCAATGATGTTCAGGGTCAAAGAACTGGAACAGGACCCGTATCATGTCTTCTTCAAATTTTGAGGTAACCAAATGGAGTAAGTGACCATGCCTTTCAGTGAATTGAACATTCCTGGGGAATTCTGACACTAAGTCTTTTAGTTCAGATGGTACCGTTGAGATGTTGATTCGGATGTAATCTTTGGTGGCGGGAGCCATTACCTGCAAAAACAAAGGTAAACTCTTTGATCCTTGAAGTGTCTGGTGCAAAAATGATGTGCTTATGATGCAAACATGTGGCACACAAAGACAAATCAAACAAAAGCCTTAGGTTTAAAGGCTTGCATGGAGCTGATAGGTGATACCCTCCCCACTGAAGTTGAGTTGGTTAAAACCTGTCCTAGAATAGTATTTGGGTTCTATGATCCTTGGAAGTAACATCTCAATACGGCGCTCGAGCGGCCGATCAAAATATTCCTCGAGGATAACTAACTTCAATCAATTTCAAAGCTATCCACTTAATAGGCCACAAGTCAAATTCAACTAAAAAGGTTCTAAGACAAATTAGTGTTTAAGGACATTTCGGAAGCCTAATATACTCCTTGATCGTTTTCAAGGGACATCAGTATAAACCAAAGTATCGCACTAACGATGACTACCAGATCAACCGTATCGGTACATGCCGTACAGTTTCCTTGGTCTATTGTCATATACTTAAGGTATCTCGAGATTCGGGTTAGAATCTTTCACACAAGCAAAATACCCAAACAAACCTTTGAAAAATAGAGCAATCAAGTCAAACAATTGAAAACATCGAAGTGATCTATTCTCTTAAGGTAACCCCTTTTGAAAACATTTTGTTTTTGAAAGTATTTCCCCAGCAGAGTCGCCAGTTCTGTGGACCTCCGATTTTTTAATCCCGGGCCATACCTCTGTTCTGTAGAGATACGTGAACTGACTCTTTTTTTATCGCTTAATGCTTTCGCATTTTGAAAATTCACAGAGTCGCCACCGACCTTTTATTTTATCCAATTAAGGAAAGGTTTATAAAAGAAACAGAAAAAAGACCTTTAAGAAATTCTGGGTAAGGGGGTAGGTTATACAAAGGGAAGGTGTTAGCACCCTTTGTATCCATGGTTATCCATGGGCTCTTAAGTTTGCTTAGCTCACTTGTTTTTCGATGACTTTTCAATTGCTCTGAAATTGCTCATATGTGGTTTCAAATACCTTTGTAAATTGAATTTTGTAATGATCCGTGTATGGATGTATACAAAATGCTTGTTTATCTTTTGAAAGATGTTTTTTGAAAGAACGTTAACTTTGTAATAATCCGTGTTTGGATGTATACAAAGTATTGTCTTTTTGGAAAGTTTTGTTTTGAAAAACAACAGTGTATGAGAATTTTGTTTGTTTTGATTTGAGCAAGCAAACTAGGAGGTCTACCCTGAGTTGTAAGGTCTTTATCCTATTTCCTTTAAAAATCTATCCTTTCACCGGATATAAACGCAAGGTTCGATTTTTTACTCAAAATAGTAGAATTTTGACTTTGATTTTGAAAAGAATGAGAAGGGATTACCTTAAAAGGTGCAAGTGTGATTGTGATTGTATTCAGATATTTTATCTTTGAAGTTAGTGATCTAACGGTTCAATTTTATCTTTGACATACACGAAGTTTATATTTGCTGGAAATTAAAATGCGGAAATGTAAAGTGCGGAAAGTAAATCTACGCTATTACATCGATTGTGCAGGAAATGTAAACTAGCCTATTTACATGAATTTGACATCCTATACATTTATCTAGGAATTTAAATTGCAAGAAAAATAAAAGGCATGTTTTTGGATTTTTATGATTGATTTTAGTTATAATTAATGCATGATTAATTAAATTAAAACGAAGAAAAAAAAGATGAAAATATATTTAAACCTAGAAATTAAGTTTAAAATATGTACAAAATATTAGTCAATTAATTTTAAAACAAAACTAATTTTTTTTGGAATTTTTGGAATTGATTTGAAATTGATTAAGTTAATTAATACATAATTATGCAAATAATTATACAAATAATTAAAACTTAAAGATAAAATTATTCAAACTATGTAGAAAATTAGTTTATAATATATAAACAATATTTAACATGAAGAACAATTTTTTTTATGATTTTTTGATTGGTTAGAATAACTAAAAAGCAAATATATAAATATATACTAATTAATTATACAAAATATTGAAATTTTGAAGGAAAATAAAATATTTTTATTTCAGAAAATAATATATTATTTTAGAAGTCTAAAAATATTTTTTGTGTATTTTTTGGATTTTTAAAACTATTTTAAATTAATTTATCAAAGAAATTAAAATAAAAAATAGAAAATAAAAGGATACTGATCAGGTGTGGTTGGATTGAGAGTCCATGGTAAGGATTGCTTTGTCTGGCGCGTTGGATGAGCTGGCAAGTGGATCAAAAGGCCCAGATGGTGAGGGACCATGGCACGTGACGTACCTGCAAAACACTGAATCCAAAATTAATTTAAAAAACACGCGCGCGCCCTCCATCCAATCAGAGGACGCCACGCATCATCTTCTTCTTCAGGATAGAGTTTTTACACCTTTCATTTGCAGGTGGTGTAGAAACTCTGACCTTTTACACCTGTTGGAAATAGCGAATACAAGCAAACAACAACATAAATTTGGCGCGATGCCACCATTTAATTCGTCTTGTTCATGCGAGTTCAATGATACTATTTAGAGTTCATAATTTTGCATGGGTCGTAAAACCCCAAATTTAAAGGTTCGAACCCTAAAATGGTGATCCTTCGTACAAGCCTCCAAACTTCAATTAAGTTTCCAGAAACGATTAGGACCTCAAACCAAACACAAATATATGTCTACATCTTGCTAAATATGCATGGATTATGAGATATAAGTTAGTTTTATTTTGAACAAACTATGACCTGTATAGCTCGATTCAGTGAGGTTTAAGACTTGCAATTGATTGGAATAGCTTCAGTGAAGCTCAGAGATGATGTTTGAATGCTTAGTTTGTATTGAAATTGACTGAAATTAAAAACTCGAATTTGAATTTTCTTTGAAATTTTTCAAGTGGTTACAAGTGTATTATGAGCAAGGCTTTGTTTCTGATTCGTCTCTCTTATGTTACTGAAGCATGCTAGCCTATTTATAAGCATTGAAGTGCTTAGAATTGAAGCTAAGAAGCATCTAGTTGCCTTTGTGGAATTCTTGAATTTTTTATATTAAAAAGCTTTGAATTATTGACCAAGTCTTCTTGCCTTCAATGCACTTGCCTTGCTCTTCAATTCTCTGCAGAAAGATGAAGATTCCTTGGGTGAGTCATGCTTGATTTGTAAGCTACTCTTTATCCATTCATTTTCCTTTTAATTTAATCTTAAAATAAGATAAAATTATGCCAAAAATGGATAAAAAAAGGTGTGGGCCTTGTCTTGGTCGTGGGAGGCCCATAATAACATGGCAAAGATGTTTGAACCATGAAAACTTGGCCCCATTTGGAAAAAATACATTTTTGAGCAATGTTGATTTCATGCATTTTCCCAAAATTTAGCCAACTTCAACAAGGTGTAAATCCCTCAATTTTTGTCATATGAAGGAGATCTTGCACTTTTTGGAAACCTAAAAGAGTCCTATAACCAATGCCTTTGGTCTCATGTCAAAATGATTTTTGATGCTCCTTGTGTGTCCTTTTGAAAAAAGTGTCTTTTTGTTGACTTTGAAAATGACCTGTAATGTCTTTGATCATATTTTTCAAATGGTGAATCCAATGACCATGGGATCAATGGCATTTGAAAGATAATTGAATTTCCTTCAAAATGAGCTTTGGTTTGAATTTTTTGGATGAAGGACGAGAGAGTTATGATCAGTCAAAGTTGAGTTGACTTTTCAGGCAAAAACCCTAATTTTGAATCTTAGGGTTTTGTTGATTTTTGATCTTTCCTTGATGAATTATGATCATCCAATGATCAAATGATGAATCCTTTGACAAAATATGGACTTTGACAAAAAATTTCATTTTTGACTGTCTGTTGACTTTTTGGTCAAACGGGTCGTCTGTTGACTGTTTGAGCTGCTGACAGTGCGTCTGAATGAATTGAAGTTTGAAAATTTGTATGATGGTACTTTGAGATATATGGATGTGTATGAAATCCATTTGAGCTCTCAAAGGATCAACAAGAAAACCCTAGTCAGGGACTGTTTATGTAGGAGACAGTTAAGCGTACCTGATTTTTGTGCAGTGTTGAGTCTCTGCTAATCGCGTGATATTCAGAAGACTTCTAGAACAAAAATCTTGGAATTTTGAATTGTGAAAGATTGATTTGATTGATAGTACAAAACACTGAGAATTGTATTGCCAGCAGTTTGGCTGTCAACTGACTGTTCAGGTATTGACGTAGCAGTTAGAGTGAAGAATCAACAGTCAAAGTTAATTTTCTTTTTTTGTTGTTTTTGTTTTATGTTTTATGTGAAAAATGAAATTTTATTTACATGACTTGTTAGAAACATAGACATAATAAATAACTAATATTTACTGTATGCGGGCAAAATTACCGATAATAACCCTGAAAATCATTTAATGCACAGAAAAATGAATATTTGACTGGCAGAAAACACACAAAATATTATCTGAGTAATTAAGCAATATTATGACAAATAGTACAACATTTAATACTGACAGTACAAATATTACATACTATATTGAACAGTACGACGAATAAACGGTACATTTAAGAAATAAGAAATACGGCAAATTTTAAGAATGACGATTGATAACCCATGCTACAAATAGTAACATGTAGATGATTGGGAGTGCAACCATTGCAGGTCCACACTCTTCAGGACTATGCAGGCAGAAGAAAGTCATGATCACCGTAGCAATGGTGATGACTGTAAGAGACAGTGTCTCTATCCACTTTGCCATTCTTGTCAGGGAAGAAGAGAAAATAGATATGAGGATGGATTATGAAGTGGAAATTCGAGAGATGAATTAGAATTTGATGTGAGATTTTATGGAAGAAAATGAGAGGTATTTATAGAATGGAAAGGAGGATAGAGACGTTGGGGAATGATGTGATTCCGTACAAAAGGAAAATTTTGAGTGGAAGTAAGATTTGAAAGAAAGTGGAGATAGTGTTAGGAAAAAGAGAGATTTGATTTTTGAAAAAGGGATTTGAAAATATTTTTGAAAATAATGGAATATAGTACAAAAATTAGTGGGAAACAAAAGATAATAATAATCTACTTGTTACCAGTACAGTCTGAGTTTCCTGATTCTGCGCCTGCAAAAAGATTTAACTCTGTACCAATTGTGTCAGTACTATTTATCTGTAAATAAATAAATAGCATGTGTGAAGTAATAAACAGTATTTGGCGTTTGCGTAAGAATAAATTCAACTGCAAACCAAATTACTGTATAAGAAAAATTCTAAAAACTAAGTGTTTCATATGTCAGGATATTTGTTGAAATAAAAATCCATGATTATATGAGACTCTTAATTTTCAGATTGGAGTTTTTCTTGAAAAAAGATGCGGGCAAATTTCGGGGTATAACAGCAGCACTCAAGATGGTTCTTTCGAGAATGACTCCTCGGTCGAACTTTTAATAATCTTGGTTTTCCATGGCCACTTATCAAGCCATTTCACATATCCCTCACCTTTTGTTTTTTTTCTTCTGTGGGGTGGTTCATTCTTTAGAATTCGCGGTGGTGGTTTTGGATCTATCCTAATTATCAGCTTTTCAAGTTTGGGTTTAGTGATTTCATCCACCACTTCCAAGTTTAACCTTACCCTCTTAACAGTAATGATATCCCTAGTTTCATGGTCCTCTAACTTTCTCTTTTTATGCAAGACTTCAAATAAGGGTGCACTGGTGTGGATATTTTCCAATACTTCCACATACATCTTGGATTGTGAGTTTATCGTAGCTTCCATAAGACTTTGCGGGAAAGGAATTGGTGGGGTATAGGGAGGAGGAATTACAATAGGTTCTTCCTTCTCTTCCTCATCTACAACCTCCCTTTCGAATGGTGTTGGTGGATTTTCCTCAATCTCTACTCTTTTCTCACCGGAACTCTCCTCGAACTCATCACAATTCTCCTCAAAGTCATCATCACTCTCCTTAGGATTTTCGATTTGTTCTTCACTATTGGTTGTTACAACATCCACATGCTCCTCAGGGAATGGACCTAAAGGGTTTTGTTCAAGCTGGGATATTTGACTCTCCAAGGCCATGTTGTGAGTCGCTATGGACTCGACCACAGTGGTCAGCTGCCTAAGGGTTTCATTAGCATGGATACTTTGTTTGTTGAACTCTTCATTTTGGATAGTTTGTGTCTCTACAAAGTGGTCCATCATATATTCTAACCTAGAGTGAATTAGCGCCTCATCGGAATCCTCCATTGATGCTTCGAAGTTGAAATTATGGGATTCTTGTGATTCTTCAAAGTGGGTTAGCTTCGCATTTTGTGTTTCCATAGAGCGCTCCGTCATCATAGATATTTCAAGGTAGGATTTATAGGATTCTTGTGACTCCTCGAAATGTTGGGTGTGGTGATTGCTGAGAAAATTCGATTGAGGATAAGTTAGTGTCGCATTGAAATCCTCAATAAGTGTATCGATGTTTGAAATATGGGATTCTTGTGACACCTCAAAATGTTGGGATTGGTGGTTGAAGAGGTAGTGACACAGCATTAAAATTCTCCACAGGTATTTTGAGGTCGGATTTATGGACTTGTTGCGGTTCCTCAAAATATTGCGAGTGGTGATTTGGGTGAGAATGAGTTAGCGTCGCGCTGAAATCCCCCATTAGTATTTCGAGATTAGATTTATGGGATTCTTGTGATTCCTCAAAATGTCGGGATTGGTAGTTGCAGAGGTAATTTGGGTGAGAAGGAGTTAGTGACGTATTGAAATTCTCCATTAGTATTCTGAGGTCGGATTTATAAGGTTCTTGAGATTTATGGACGTATTGAAGACTATTATTTGATGTTATCGGTTCTTCTGTATTTTGTGATTTCTATGTATCCGCTTTATGCGACGAGGTGATTTGTCTTTGAGAATAAATATGTGATTCCTCAATTGTTTGTTTGTGAATTTTTATACTCTGATTTTATTTAAATTATGTGGGAAGAATTAGGGTGTTACATGATGCGTCCGCAAGCGCACGGATGTATCGAAGTAATATAAAGGATTGTCGAACCACATAGACCAATGTCAACCTACTGTAATCTATCGTTGCTTTGTAAAGCTAAGGCTAATTAATGAATAATTAATTAAGGGGAGACTAAAAGAAAAACTAAACAAAACTAGAAAATAATACTGAAACGAGGCCGAAATATGATTTCCGCGTTTCTGAAGGACTATTGGAAAATGGGTGCTTATTACGATTATAACTTAGTTTAGTATAATATACCAACTTAAAGACTCTGCCTCACGCTCTCGCGGTATTAACTAAAGTCATACTTCCTAATCCCAAGATTTTGCTCTCGCTCGCCCGGTAACTAAGAAATATATTTTGGAAGCCAATAATATCCTAAACGCATCTAAAGCGCTCTCACTATATTTAGATTTGTTGCCTAATTTCCACTATCTGGCTCGATCCCCACGCTCTCGCAGTGTGGGCTCTAACGTTAATTGATTTCTCACTATCGTGACAAAATCGTGTTAAATAACCTCTCACTCTCGTGACAAAATCGTGTTAAATAACCTCTCACTCTCGTGACAAAGATATTTAAATTAGACTTGGAAATTAAAACCAAAATAGAACTTTAATAATGAATACGCACCTATTATTTTCTACTAAGTCCCGTCAGTAACGACGGTCCTCATACACCGGACTCAACAAAATTTAGCTAGACAAACTGACAGAAAGAAATAAGTAATTTTGGGTTTTTAGATTAAACAAAAACATGAGAAACAGTCTAATGTAATTTGAAGCGATGTTTGAAGAAAGAAATGGTAACAGCTTAAAAATGATAACAATATCTGAAAGATAAAACATAAATATAAATGGCAGAAAACGAAAATAAAAGCAAGAAATTAAAATGCTGTAAAAGTAAATAAACCTTTAATTAATCGGAAACTGGAATTGTAATATATTGGCTGACTAAAATCCAAAATGTAAATAAAATGCAGAAATAAATCCTATAACTATATTAGGAATAGTCCCCGATGAGGAGAACTATTCTGTTTATATCGTGAATGAAACTTGCTATGAACTCTAATCAAAATCTGGGTAAAAATGGCCAAACGAAAAAAAGGGGGGCCTCATCATGTTTCTTACAGTTCCTTTTATATCCATAGGTTGTAGTTTGCTGGAGAAGAAATTTAGGAGAAAATGGGAGTGATTTCAGTTGAGTTGCTGAAGAATCGGTTTAAGCTGCTGAAGAATCAGAGAGACGTTGGAGCTAGTACTGAAGTGTGACTGCATCGTGGCAAAATTTATGGGAAAATAACACAAGTGGCGGGGGCCACTTGCTAAAGGGACGGACGCCCCCTTTCAATTTCTTTTTCTTTTTTTTCTTTAATTGGCTTGGGGCGGGGGCCACCAAGGGAGGGATGGGGGTCCATTTCTTCTCTTCTTCATTTTCATCTTAGGCACGTGGGGTGGGGGCCCCTTGCTAGAGGGTGGGAGCCCCACCTTTTAATTTATTTTGTTTCTTCTCTTTTTTTTTCACTTTTTCATTTCTTTCTTTTTCTTTTTCCTCTTCATTTTCTCTCCTCTTTCTATCTTTTCTTCTTCTTTTCACCTCATTTTCTTTTCTTTCCTTCCATTTTCTTTTGTAGCTATTTTATAATCGAATACCTAAAATATGAAAAAATACCGGCATAATAAAATATAAACAAATAAAAATTAAATAAAACTCATGTGAATCAAGTCAAAATATAAGATATAATTTCGTGTTATCATTACACTTTAGCCATTACGCAAAATCGACCTCCACCAGAAGCACAAAGGATTGTGATTTCTGAGATTGGTGCTACACCTATTCCTCAATATGCCATACCACCCAATCGATCTTTGGGCATGCCGCCTAACTTCACTCCAGAAGGTTACTCTTCTAATACTACTGAAGGTCCGAGAGCTACTTTGGAAGTATTCCCACCAGAGGGTTACAAACCTCCGGAAGCGGAAGTACCAAGGACGACAACCACGGGTCATACCCAACAGAGCATTCAGATTCTAAGGTCTGATGCCATGATGACTACGTCACCACTTTTGGTACATACTTTTCCTCCACCGGAAGGAACATTATATCATCCTCCTCCTAGTGAAAGTTTTAGAATTGGAGAGAGATTGGACGAGTTCCTGGAATAGTTTCTGCAACTGGAAAGGAACTCAAGGCTCTTCGAGGACAAGATTTATTCAGAAAGAACGCTGCAGACCTTTGTCTGGTTCCAAATGTTAAGATCCCTCACAAGTTCAAAGTGCCTGACTTCGAAAAGTTCAAAGGGAATTCATGCCCACAAAGTCACTTGGCGATGTACGCTCGAAGGATGTCGACTCAAACTGACAATCAGTAGTTACTCATTCACTATTTTCAAGACAGCTTGACTGGTGCTGCTCTCAAATGGTATATGAGCTTGAACAGTTCACAGATTCGTACTTTTCAAGACCTTGGAGAGGCTTTTGTTAAATAATATAAGTATAATCTTGATATGGCTCCTGACAGAGATCAACTCCGAGCCATGACTAAAAAAGATAGAGAAAGCTTCAAGGAATACGCCAAATGATGACACGAAGTTGTTACTGAAATCTGTCCTCCTCTTGAAGAAAAAGAGACGACAAAAATCTATCTCAAGACATTAGTCCATTTTACTATGGCCAGATGGTTGAAAGTGCACCTAGTGACTTTGCCGAGATGGTAAACATGGGGGTACGACCGGAAGAGGAAGTTCGAGAAGGACACTTGAACAAGGATCAGGATGTCAGTGCCATCTTACCACACAAACTAAGAACGAGATATCAACCTCAAATTGCTACAATATCTCATGTGGTTAGCTCAGCGCCAGCTTATCAACCACAAGTTTCTCAACAACAATTTCAGCAAAGGCATCAACAACCTCAACAGTAGGTTCGGCCTCACAACGACTACAACAATCGAGTGCAAAAATTTCCCACCTTCGATCCCATACCAGTACCATATGCGAAATTATTTCCAAAGATACTAGCAAAAGGACATATTTAGGTACATTTCCTCCAAAGGAAACTCGCCCTTGGTTCAAAGCTGACCAATCTTGCCCCTATCATCGGGGAGCGCCAGGTCATGACATCGAACGCTGCTTCAATTTCAAAGTTGATGTCCAAAAGCTAGTGTTGAATGGGATGCTATCCTCCAAAATCTGGTGGATGAACATCCCAACATCTTTCAAATCTTCGACATCCGTTAGATAGGGAAAAAATTGTTAGAATGCACGCTCGACTGAGTGGATATGGCCACATACCACCACACAACTACTTCACCTGTGACATTTGTCCCAAGGACAATCAAGGTTGTGTCGTAGTTCAAGCTTCATTACAAGAAAAAATGGATATGGGTTGGATTACCCACACCCGAGTAAGGGACGTCAACATGGTTCAAGGATGCCTAGGAGAATACAAAATCTACCAAAAGGAAGATCTCGAGGGAACAGTAGTCATATTTCACAAGACATTGAATGGGCTTGCTTACTTTGGAACTGACTTTTATCCATACAGGAGATGCAGAATATGTTGAAGAAATCCACAAGGATGTTTACGCGTCCGAAACGACATTTAGAAATTGATTGAAGACGGAACGATCAGAGTTCTCAAAAACAGGGAGGAGGAAGAAGTCTTTACCATAACTCCCCACATCAATGGATCGGAACCCGTGGAAATCAAGTATGATAGTGGGAAAGCGACACTCGCTCCATCTGAAAAGGCTGTACCATACAAATACAACGCCACCATGATGGAGGATGGGAAAGAAGTACCCTTACCATCTGTCATCAACATCGCCGACATCAGTCGAGTTATCAGAAGTGGTCTAGTTTTCAACAGAACAACAGAAAATGTTACAAAATTCCCTGCTGAGTTACCACAAAGGGAAGACAACCCACCGGCCAATGCCACTCAATCGAAAGAGAACGATGAGATTCTCAAGTTAATCCAGAGGATTGAATACAACATTGTAGATCAGCTACTACATACTTCATCTAGGATATTTGTCATATCCCTACTATTGAATTCTGAGGCTCATAAGGTATTTCTACAAAAAGTTTTGGAACAAGCTTTCCTAGAACCAGAAGTCACCATAGGACAGTTCAACAACATCATTGCGTGAACCAATTTGGGTTTTAGTGATGAAGATCTCCCTGACGAAGGGGCATGTCATAACTTGGCACTAAACATCTCTGTCAACTGCCTGAATGATGTTATAATCAGCGTGTTAGTGGATAATGGTTCATCTCTTAACATCATGTCAGAATTAACTCTTTCAAAGTTATCCTTCAGAGGTTCACCAATAAGAAAAAGCAATGTCATCATCAAGGCATTTGATGGATCCAGAAAGTCTGTTATTGGAGAAGTCGACCTTCCCATAACCATTGGACCTCACAATGGCACCACCAATGGTTGGGGACAAATTAATATTCCTACCAAACAACAAAAACAGGACATGATTTGGGTTCTCCTCAACACCATCAAAATATGTTCACAAGGACGAAATTGTTCGCCCAATTTAAGAAACTTTCCACAGCGGAGGTTTTCTTCATCCTGTTCAACAAACAGTCAATACCATCGGTATCGGAAATACTGATGAAGAGGAATGGATATCCTACCTCAATAGTTCAGGATATGCATCTCAGAAAGAATTCTACCCTCCAGTTTGCTATCCATCAGAAGAATTAATCTTCAAGCCTGAATTGAGCGACAACAAGGTTATTGAGAAGCCAGCTACTGAGCAACTTCAGATTGTACCAATGGAAATTCCACCTATCCCCGAAGAAACTTGGGATACATTGGGGGAACCGAGCGGAAAGTTCAACTTTATGGTGAAATACACCGCTCCTCATAGTTCACAAATTTCCATTTAAGACATCGTCCCAACTGGATGGGATGATCATCTCGAGTATTTCACTCAGCCGACAGAATTACCCAGACCCTGTTGTGAATGTCAGGCTGATGAAATCATATTTGAGGGTTATACCCCTAAGTCACCCTCTAAGGTCATTCAGTGGGAGTGCACTTACTCTCATGTCAACGCCATCTTCAAAGATGACAATTCAGAGGAAGATCTCAAAAGTGTCTTCGACAATGAGTCCCTCCATTAAGAGGATTGAAAATCTCCTCCTAAAAAGTTCAAGCATACACCATCTGGAAGTGGGTGTGCTCATAGTCCTCCGTTTGCTGAAGTCGAGGAAGACCGTCTCAGTGTTACAAAAGGGAGGGTTGGTAGCTCAAAATCTACTAAGAAAAAGCCCAAGACAGAAATGCCATTTTACATTGTGCATAATGGAGTTCACCACTACTGAACAACTGTGAAAGTCTCTCCTGTTGTTCACACTTCTAAGTAAAAAAACTCCACCGTTATTTTGTCCTCTCACCGTAGCCCGTGGTGAAGATATGTTTCATAGGGCTTTGCATTTTACTATTTCTTAGGAAAATGTGTCATATTTGCTTTGCCCAAAGCATCGGAGCTTTGTTTTTAGTGTCTTTGTTTCAAGAAATGACTGTCGATAAATGAAAGTGTCATTTTGTTCATCGTCATCTTTTCCCTTTTTGTTTTTCGGAAATTGGTAATCCTAAAAAACACCCTAAAAAAACATTAAAAAACACTTCTGTTAACTGCATACACTATTCTTTCCCTCCTTGTCTAAAAATAAAATTCATCACACATATGCAAATTAATCGATAATAACCCCGTTGAAACATGCGATCATATGCCTTCTCCCAACTTTCAGTTTCCTGTATTTGAAGCAGAAAAAGAAGAAGACGAAGAAATATCAAAAGAAATTTCTCGCTTACTCCAACAAAGGGAAGAGGCCATTCAGCCGTACAATGAGCCTTTAGAAGTCATTAACCTTGGTTCTGATGATTTTCCGTTACCATTTATTGATATGTTGGTGGACAGTACGGCAACATATTGGAAGTGATGCTACCGCGTTATGCCTTTTGGACTAAAGAACGTTGGGGCAACTTATCAGAGAGCCATGACTACACTTTACCATGACAAGATGCATAAGAAAGTGGAAGTCTATGTGGACGACATGATTGCCAGATCACAGAATGAGGATGATCATATCTAAAATCTGTTGAAAGTGTTTCAATGCTTACGGAAGTTTCATCTTCGCCTGAATCCCAATAAGTGTACCTTCGGTGTCTACTCAGGAAAACTCCTTGGTTTCATTGTCAGTAAACGAGGAATTGAAGTAGACCCAGACAATGTCAAGGCAGTTCAAGAAATGCCTGCACCTAGAACCGAGAAACAAATTAGAGGATTTCTTGGACGTCTGAATTACATCTCGAGATTCATATCTCTCTTGACTGCAACTTGTGCTCCAATTTTCAAACTTCTATGGAAGGATCAAAGTTGTGTCAGGACAGACGAATGCCAGAAAGCGTTCAACAACATTAAGGAATATTTGCTCGAACCACCCATTTTGTCTCCTCCAATGGAAGGAAGACCTTTGATCCTGTACTTAACCGTCTTGGAAGACTCCAAGGATTGCGTACTAGGATAATAAGAGGAGACAAAAAGAAAAGAGCATGCCATTTACTATCTGAGTAAGAAATTTACTGATTGTGAATCCAGATACTCTATGCTCGAAAAGACTTGATGCGCTTTAGCATGGGCTGCTAAGCGTCTTCGTCAATACATGAGTCGTCATACTACTTGGTTGATCTCCAAGATGGATCCAATCAAGTACATCTTCGAAAAGTCCGCCTTAACTGGAAGAATTTCCCGTTGGCAGATGTTGTTATCAGAGTACGACATCGAGTATCATACTCAGAAACCCGTGAAAGGTAGCATCCTGGTTGATCATTTGGCTCACCAGCCACTCGATGACTACGAATCAATCAGGTTCAATTTTCCGGACGAGGACGTCATGTACCTCAAGATGAAAGATTATGATGAACTACTGTCAGATGAAAGACTTGAAATAGGATCCCAGTGGGGCTTAATCTTTGACGAAGCTGTCAATGCTTATGGACGACGAATTAGGGCAATCATCGTTACCCCTCGAGGTACCCATATTCCATTCACCGCCAGATTGACTTTAAATTGTACAAACAATGAGGCCGAGTATGAAGCTTGCATCATAGGTCTCGAAGAAGCCGTTGATCTGAGAATCAAACACTTAGATGTATACGGAGCTTCTTCTTTGGTCATCAATCAAATCAAAGGAGAATGGGAAACATGTCTATCAGGACTAATCCCTTACAAAGACTACGCGAGAAGATTGTTACCATTCTTTGACCGAATAGATTTTCATCACATTCCTCGTGAAGAAAACAATTTGGCTGATGCATTAGCCACACTCTCTTCCATGATTAGGATAAATCATTGGAATGACATTCCTAGAATTGATGTCATGCGCCTTGACAGGCCTGCCCATGTCTTCACGGTCAAAGCAATCATCAACGACAAACCGTGGTATCACGACATCAAAAACTTTCTTCAGAAACAAGAGTACCCTCTTGGGGTATCAAAGAAAGATAGAAAAACTTTAAGGAAGTTAGCTCGCAGATTCTTCTTAAATGAAGATGTTCTGTACAAGAGAAACTTCGACATGGTTCTGCTCAGATGCGTTGACAGAAACAAAGCAGACACGCTCATGAGAGAAATACATGAAGGATCCTTTGGTACACATACCAATGGACATACCATGACAAGAAAAATACTGAGAGCAAGATATTATTGGCTAACCATGGAATCAGATTGCTACAAGTATGCCAAGAGGTGTCACAAGTGTCAAATCTACGCCGATAGAATTCATGTGCCACCATCTCTTCTCAACATCCTCTCTTCCCCGTGGTCTTTCTCCAAGTGGGTAATCGACATGATTGGAATGATCGAGCCAAAAGATTATAACGGACATCGCTTCATCTTGGTAGCCATAGACTATTTCACCAAGTGGGTCGAAGCAGCTTCATATGCAAACGTAACAAGACAAGTCATGGTCAGGTTCATCAAAAACCATGTCATCTTGTCATACCCTAATTTTTGATCCCCTGAGATGTCACATCTCAAAATTATCCCATCAACTCAAAATAGATACCCAGGGCAGTCACTTGTGCACCAAGTACTCAGATCAGGGTTTTGAAGGACAAGAAGCCCAGACAAAGGGTCAATCAATGAGTAGAGTGATCCTCAACACAATCATAGGGCTCAATATGTTTCATCCATCTACCTATGATATTTCAAATCCCATTCATTAGGTCTCAGACCTGTTCAAGTCACCAGGCTAGGGTTTTGGGCTCGTCAGAAACTGAAAACAGGGCTCACATTTGGGAAACCCCAAAAAGCTCCAAGGCATGATCCAAACGACCTAAACATCTTCAAATGATCCATATATCAATATCCATTGGAAGTTGTACTTCAATTCAAGATCCACAGTCATCAATTTCATCTTCTCCACAATTAGGGTTTGTGACCTCGTTCACCTGAACAATTGACTTTTGACCAGGACAAGTTCCCATGGCTCAAATCATAGCTCAAGGTCCTCTAATACTTTAATATGATCCACTCATATCATTAATTTGAAGAGGAGTTCTTGATTCATTAGAAATCTCCAGAAGCTCAATTCATCAGGAAAAGTTAACTATACAAGACTACCTTTGACTTTTTGGATTTTTGGTCAACCATGGACTTTTGAGGATCAAAATCATCAATATATGATTATTTAAATCATTTGACCAAGAAAAATCAAGAAAATCAATTAGGGATCAAAAAGTCAAAGTCTGACTTTTCATACTTAAAAATTTTTCTAAGTATATTTCAAGGTTTTTTTTAAACTTTGAAAGGGAATATCTCAAAATTTCAATTACAAACTGAAGAAAACTTCAAACATCAGTATTGAAGATTTTGGTCCAATGAATAACTTTGTCACTGCTCTTGATTTTGCAAAAGATCAACAATTTAAGAGATATGGAGCTTCAAAGTTGCTGCAAGGTTCAAAAATGGTGACAAACCCTAGTTTTCTCCAAACTTTATGGGTCACTTTCACCAAGATCCTTAATGATTTTGAGGAAACACAAAACTAATGGATTGAGGTGCATGTCAAGGGCCTTCCAAATTATGCTCAACCTTCTCCAAATTCATTTTGAGTAGGAAAATATGATTGATCAAAGTAAGGCACATGAAGTGAAATTTCAAGGCATGACCAACTTTGGTTTTGGTCATTTTCGTGCAAGGACCTCTAATAATTGGTGCATTCTAACTCCAATTATATCATAATGGATTTTGTAGAATCATTTGAGCTATAGCATCCAAGTTGCAAGAGATTAAAAAAAATCAAACCCATGTGATTAAGTAATCATTACAAAATTGAATTTTGGTGATTCATCAAGGAATCTTTTCTAAACCAATTGGAGAGCTCCTACACATCAGAAATGATCCCAAATATCTAATTAGATCAATGGCTAGGGAGCTGATCAAGTGGAATCTAAAATGCCATCATTGCATTTTGATATTTTTTGAAATTTCTTCCTATCCAAGTAACTCAAAATGACATCATCCTTTCTCACTTCACTCTCTACTACTTCAGGTCATTTTCCCATAAATAGAGGCCTCATTTCAATTCAAAATCACACCAAAGCAACTTGAATACTTGCTTTCCACAACTTCTATCTCATAAACTCAACTTTAAAAGGTTCGTGGGGTGAAAAGGCAATTCTTCATTCCAGGGCTTACTCATTGAAATTGGGTGCTCTAACATATCAAGGAGGGTACGTGTGATTGATCTAAGACCTTGTTGGAGCTCTAAAACACCAGAATCATCATCTTCATCTTCATTTTGGAGCTGCTTCGGTTGGGGTCGAGCAAGGAATTTCTGGAGGTTCCAGCTCGAGCTAAGCATCTCAACACGTTCCTTGGGGTCCATTGAAGCTATTTGGATCATTACTTTGGTTCGGTAACACCATTTGACCAGAGCTTGATCTTCACTTTTTAGGTAAGTTTCAAAACCTTCAAACTCTATGATTCATGCTTCATGAATGAAAACTTGTGATACCTAAAAGTTTCTGCACTTATGAGGATCATTAACCCTCTATCATCATTCATTTATTCATCAGCATCATCATTTAATTTCAATTTTTTAAATTTAGGGTTCTTCACGTATTTTTCAGAAATTCAGTAGCTATAGTTAAATTTAATAGATATTAGTTACAAATTTGGAATCAAGAGAGAATTTAGAACAAGTTTCATGTTTACACCTTAGCCATTGGTTGAGAAATGAGAGAGTTGGAAATTCAAAAATCCAACAAGCTTTAGGTTGAAGACGACAATGCTGGCGGCACCAATTTTGAAACTCAAAGGAAAATTAAATATATTTTGAGTGATGGGCGTGTTTTTACTTGAAGTCATTGTTTGCCCTAGTGGCCACAGCGTGCATCCATGCATCTTGCCTCAGGTCTGGTGTAACACCCGTATATTTTAATTTTTAATTTAAATGGAAATTTAATTAATAATTAGAATTATTGGTGGTTTGTGGGATTTAATTGGAAGAAAGATGGTTTATAGTGTTGGGCCAAGTGTGGTATTAGTAAAGAGGGGGTGCTATGTTAGTAAAGCCCTTTACTAATTAAAATGTTATTTTTTTCATAGAAATAAGGAAAATTGGGAGAAAGGAAAAAGGAACGTGAAAAGCAGAGCAGAGGAGATGAGGGATTGGAAAGCTGGTACGTGAAGAGGAGCAATGGAGGGAGAGACCAATCAAGAATCTTTGGCTAAGGTAAGGGGGGACTCTCCGGTTATCATCTATTATCGTATTCTTGGATAATGATATTGATTAGGGATGTTGTTGAGTCGATTGAGTCATATGATAGGTTTAGGGATTGAGTCAATTGTATGATGTTTGATCTCTATGTTTGAATCTATGATGTCTGCGTTGTTATGGTCTCAATTGATGTGTAATTGATGTATTATGAGGTGTTTTTCGTGTTGTTTGTGCATTCTATTTCCCTACGTTCGTACTGGTATGAATTGGGTGAGTTTGGAATGTGTAGAATGCTGTTTTCTGCAGGTTGGGGTTTCTGAAATCGCCGGTTCGCGCCGCGTGCACAGGGTTGGCGCCGCGAACAGGTGGGCAGAATGCCAGGAATTTGTGATACGCACAGGTCGCGCCGCGTGCATAGGTTGGCGCCGCGAAGGCGTTTGTGTGGTTCAGGTCGCGCCGCGAGTCTTGGTTGCGCCGCGTGCTGTAGCGATAGTTGTTTTTCTTGAAAAGTTAAATGATGTGTAACTTTCGAACCGTAGGTCTGTTTTTAGTGCCGTTTCGAGCACGATGAATCTTATGAGATAGCCTATGTTTTAAATGATGGAATGAGGTGTGAATCCAATTATTTTTAAATATGATTTTATTTCTTGGTGAATGATGTATTGTACATATATGTGATGAGATGTGTTAAATACATGCTACGTTGAAATATTAATCATGTGACGATTTGTTTAATTGGATGATATATTGTTGACATATATGATGAAATGTGACAATATAAGATGTTGTTTTGAAAAACATTATGATGTGATGATTTTTTGAGAGTTGTATGATGATGACTGATTTACTTTGGAATGATGTGGATACATGTGTGTTCTTATTATTGATGACGATGATTGATGTGGACACATGTATGTTCTTTAATGATGATGATTGATTGTATTTAAATGATGCTAATGTATATAAACATACTTTGATGATGATGATGATGATGAAATGGGTATTTGATGATGTTACTCATTAGATATGACGATGGTATAAGTATCTTGTATATGTTGCATTCATTCATGTTCATTGATGATACTGTATCCATAAGGGTGTGTTGGATCAGTAAAGGGCATGATTCCCATTGTGTGGAATCTGTGCTGGCAGGGCCGTATCTGGATGATGTTGGATCGGTCATGGGTTATTCCCATTGGATGATGTTGGTACCACATGCATAGTGTCAGTTCATACATATGCATACTTTTATAACATGATTGGAAGTATTCCAGTTTTATAAATATTGATGATGTGTTGGTTGCGTGTTTTGTTAAATTAATGTTGAGTACAATTGTCTGTTTGAAAGATGTGTTCTGTTGGCATTTGTGTAAATGATGGACGTTCCTGATAATCTGAATATGATGAAATTGGGTGAATAATATAACTATGATGTGTTGTTATTTGAGATGCAATAACATTTGTTAACTGTGATGAGACTCACCCTTACTGTTGACATTTTCAGATTGAGGATAGCTGCTTTCGACTTGGTGAGGATTAGCTCATAAGTCAGTGTATTAGTGTAGCGTCAGGTGTCATGCTCTGATATTGTAACACTGGGGGAACGCTAGTTTAGAGTTTATGATGATACTCTATCGTGCTGTTATTGTATTGAATTATGTGGGATATTGCATAGATGATGTTATGCTTATCCGTATGATGAATTTTCCGCTGTGTTAACATGAGATGTTTATGTATTATGATGAATTGTCCCTTAGTGAAAGCATGACAATGAATTTATGATAAATTTGTTATAATTGGAATTGTGGCACCCTTGTTTTCATGTTTTACTCTGAATTATTTTATTAATTTCCGCGGGGTTTAGAAGGGTGTTACATCTGGGGTTCGGTCCCCCCTCAGACCTTTTGTTTGCAACATTTTTCAAAATCAATTTTTAAGCTCATTTTTTCCACATATTTTCATTGATTTCCATTCCTTTAATGTACTGAGCACTCAGCTCAGTTGGCTTGATTTGTGTCAGTCCCTCCTTGTGGGATGGGTTCAAATCTTGCTTAAAACAAAAACAAACATTTTTGCTATTTTTCTTCATTTTATTTCACAACTTCACATAATCATTTCACCTATCAAAATTAATCCTTTTCATTTGATTTTTTTACACACTTTTCATTTATTATACCTATTATATGAATATCCAAAAAATCACAAAAAATATTATTTATTTGATGTATTTTTATTAGGTTTTAAATGGTGCATTTTTATGTATTTTAATACTTTTGAAATATACTTTCTTTTGTTTTTTTTTTTCAAATAAAAAAACCAAACCTTTTTATAAATATTTTTGTGAATAAAGCTCTAATTATTTAGGTCCCAATTGAGTGTAGATATTGTATCTCACCTTAATTTGTTTGTGTTGTCATTTCAAAACTGCTTTCTTCAAATTCCGGATTAAACAAACAACTTGGGTTTTCACACCACAAAACTCTACATCTTTTCAAACTTTCAGTTCATATTTCAAATCTTTTAGGCCTCTAATAGAGTATAAGTCCCAACCCCTACTTTCACTTCAATATATTTTCAACTTTCATTTCAAATCAATTCAATTTCATTTTCAATCAATTGTTTAGATAACAGTAATAAATTTCAAATGGGCCTCTTCTTGAGTATAAGTCCCAACCCTTTTTTTCATTTTCAGTTCAATTACAGTTCAATTTCAAATTTATTTCTTTCAACTGTTTTCTCATAAACAGTAAAGGTTCATATTAACTTTTATTTTGTACATACTTGTCTGTTTTCAAAACTTGTCTTCTGTACAAAATCTTCTCATCTGTTTTAAAACTCTTGTACTAGGAGGAGCATTATTCTTGGTGAAATTGCTCCTAGACCATTTTAGGCCCCTCTTCTGAGGTATAAGTCCTAAAGCCTTCTCTTCTTCTATTTTCAACTATTTTCAAAACTTCAATTTCATTTTCAATTCAAACATTCAACTGCTTCTCAATAAGACTGTTCATTGAGGTACTGTACATAAGCTTTGAGCCACCTCTTCACCCGGGTAAGTATTTATTAGCTTTCATTTACTGCTTTCGATAAACCTGTTCAATATACCTGTAAATATATATATTATTTAAATCTTCGTCTGAGAAAAACCTTAGGACAGATAAACTTGTATATATATTATAGGACTATGACCTAGGATTGGGAATGTCTTCCTAGTGAAGGCTCTTTCCTAATAGAATAACATAGTTTATACCTCAAGATGAATTATTCCTTGTGAAACATCTTGAAAAAAGCCTTAGAACAAAAATATGGCACATCCACCCAAGAGGAATTATTCCCGGTGAAACCTCTTACCCACTTTCCTAGAGCCAAATTAGTCAAACTAACATAGCTTTCTCTTGTGCTAAAACAAGGACCCTCGATGACCCTCGATTAGCCTCCTCTTGGGCTTACAATACAAGGACCCGTGGGCTTTTGTAACTCGGTGGGAGAACTGACTTTTTATTTTCGCAAGCAAACAATGTTGCGGTGAGCAAGAGTCGCCACCGACTTTTATTTTATCAAATTTTAGGAAAGGTATAAAAGTACAGGAAAGACCTTTTGAGAAAAAGAGTTCGGCGAGTAAGTTATGAAAAGGGAAGGTGTTAGCACCCTTTTCATCCGTAGTTATCTACGGGCTCTTAGTTTGTGTTGGTGCTTTTATTGGCTGATTGGCATCTATGTTTGGCTAAAACATAATAGCAGCAAAATATAATACAATGTATAATCTTGCAAATATAAAAGAACAAAACAGGTACAAAAGCAAGATGTTATATGGAATGTCATGACTTCAACCATGACATCGCGCATGCTAAACTGGAATGAAGATTCAGTTTGATTCTCAACAGATACATAATATTCTGTGAATATTATGTAATTCTATGTGGCGCAAATTTAAAGGTTAAATGAACCAAGTCAGAATATTGAAGAATCAACAGTTTCTAATTTAGGAGATAAATCAGGAAACTTATGATTAAAAGACCCTTATTGTAGCAGAAGATATCTGCTGATTTGTAACAGCAAGGAGTGTTGTGATTTGTAAGCCCAAGTCCAATTGGGAATAGGTTATAAATAGAAACCGTTGTAACCTAGTTTTAGATAGAAACCGAATTCAGAAAAGATGTAGTCATTGGGGTTTCTATAGGTAGACCACCCAGGTTGTGGGATGGCTGCCATGTCATTCTCGAAACCTGTAGGTAAGAGAAGCTATTGTTCTCACTTGAAACCTGTAGGTAAGAGTTGACTATTATATTCTTGATTGAAGCTGTGAAGCAAGATCAAGTTTTTGTTTATTGTTAATTGTGTAAATAGTTGTTATCGGGTTGTAACAGTTAGGTATCACTAGGGAGTGAGCAGAGGTTCTCTTGTCTTAGATGGAGTTATAAGATAAAGGTTGCATTGGGTAGTGACTAGGTAAACCATAGGTTGTTTATTTGTAAACCAGAGGTTGTTTACATAAAATAGTACTACTGATAGTGAAATCTTCTTCCTGGCTTGGTAGCCCTAGAGTAGGTAGTTAAACTGAACTGGGTTAACAATTAACTGTTTTCTTTATCTTCTGCATTGTATTGGCTGTTTAATTGTGGATGTTGTAACATCGTGTATAACATCAGGTTGAGGTTTGATAGTTGTTCCTTTACAGAACCAATAAAGGTTACAATCTGGTTATGTTAACTAAACATACATGATCCCAGTACTCATGGACTCCTTCTTAGGGGTGATTTAAAAGTTGAGGATTTTTCTGTTCTGCCTTTGCTAAGTTAATAACAGATCATAGGTCTTGACATTGTAAGTGACATCCTGAGTCTGTCATACCAGAATTTTAATTGGTATCGGAGCAGGCATCCTGTCTATTTCTGAATGAGATCCATGAGGGATACGTTCTAGTTGTGGCGAAGGTAGAAGATTGTTTGAACAAGGAATGTTCATATTGTATGGTCCCTTGAAGTGGAGGATGAACCTATTTGTGGAGGATTAGACCAACCTGACCTAGAGCTGTGATGCTGGAATAAAGGAGAGCTAAATCTAAAGACTTCATGCGGGAGTGAAGAATTTGAATTGTACTAATTCAATCGGTATCTATGGACAGAGAAGAAACGCATCAAAACCTTCATGCAGGAGTGAAGATATTGATAAGGTAACCTCTGAACCTATGTGAGTTTATCAGGTCAGGATGTTGGTTAGGTCTAGTTTGTTACTTGGTACAGAAGCAAGCATTGTGCAGGGTTGAGTTGCAGTCAATCCTTAGTTGTCATGCTTACAACTAATATCTGGAGTAAGCATTGTGTGAATTCTGTTGAAGTATGGCTATTTTCCACTGCATAGCCTCTGTGCAACCCTAATTGTATAAGAAAGATTCTAGGGTTATTTATATTCAACAAAATGTATGGCAGAACCTTACAACTATAAATAAAGTGTCAAAGATACTTGAGAAATCTCTCAAGTCCACTCATAATGACATGGTTTATTAGAGCTGTTGAATATCAACTGATCAATGATATTCATAATCATCTGCAAGTGTGAACCTTGAAAATATCAAGGCTGAAGTGTTCCTAGAAGGAGGAACAGATGTCCTACAGGATGTTAGGACATTAAGAACTGGTATGCAGCTACCAGCTGAAGAACAGATGTTCTGGTGCTAAACTAATGTAGTGTGAAAACATTGGTTTGGAACCTACTCCTGGGCTGGAAGAGGAGACATCTAACTATAAGTTGATCAGGACACGATTAATATGTGCTTCTACTCTAATTCTGTTAGAATAAAAAGCTCAGCACCAAAGAAAACTCATGAAGGTATTCCTTTCTGATCCTTTATGTTTAAATCAAGATGAGCTTACATATGGTATTTTCCTCTGATCAATGGAACCAGATATGTGTATTTTTCATTCTTAACCATAGAGCAGTTGTTGGAGGTGAATACTGTGTCTCAACCATAGTGAAATATGGTCAAGAATGTTTACTGCCCTAGTAGTTATCCAGAAAGGGTAGTGTTGTTTGGAATCAAGGAAGTCAGATGGCTCAGAAGAATCTGACTAATTCAGTGTTATGCTATAACTAAGTCTGTTCTAGAAACCTAAATGATGGAATCTCCTCTATAGGTACAGATATGGCATCCATCATCTCAAAATCAGAATGGAAGTCTGAAGAAAAGCTTATTGAGATGCTGGCTATTGTATTCCTTGATATGTCTAGAATTGCATTATTCTGTTTCCACCCCAAGTGTCACGAATTAGATGTTAAAGATGTTAACTAAGAACCATGAAGGATGATGTCATATCAGATGTCACAACATCATCTCAATATCTCTAGTTTCTCTGTATCGTGTTTGCCAAGAGAAGAAAGTATAAATGTGAAGAAGTAATCAGTCAGAATGACCTAGTGTGAGTAGCAAATTCTAACTGATTAGCTGGTAAGTACTTTGACGGGAGACCTAGTACTTATTGGGTGTAGAACCTGGATACAAGACTGAGAAGAAAAAACCAGTCAGGATGAACTAGTGTGAGTAGTAAATCTTATTGAGTAACTAATAAGTACTTTGACGGGAGACTTAGTACCTATTAGATGAGAAGTCCTTCTAGTTATGTATTCACGGACAAGTGTGAACCAAAAGTCTGTGTTCACTGTTATCTTCACGAAGTAAGGAAGTGTGGCAAGATTATCTGGTGAAGCATACTGACTCTATTAAATATATTGATGGGAGCTGGATATTTACAGTGTCTGTATGAAAAGCTCAGACGTGTATGCTGAAGATTGATTTATGGTTATACAATCATAGTTTCTTCTACTTCAAGTTGCAGAGTGTGGCAATCTTAATCTTGTGTAGCAAGTAAACTGAGGTTTCTAAACTTGGAAAGTGTGGCAAATTCCAAATGAAGAGAGCTTCAAGGACGAACATAAAAGATGTCCTAAATGTGTATATCTCAGGGGGAGTAAGATAGTACAAAGATCACCAAAGACAATGTTATTCTGCTTCTAATCAAATGGAAAGTCCGTCAAAGATTAATCTTTAAGCCAGAAAAACAATATCGCACAAGATGTCAGAACATAACTCAAGCCATGTTTATTCTTAAAAACCAGCAAGGAATATTCTTTGCATTATCATCTAAAGACATGTATTGATGGTGTGTATCACTTGTTCTGACTTAGTGCATGTTCCAACCTATGCACAAGTCCACCTGGTGCAGTTCCTCTTCAAATAACATCTCTTGATCAAGACTTTGGTTAAAGTCAAGGTATGTTGTTTAAATTGCTCAGGTTTCTAGAGTCTTTTCCGTTTTGTTTGAGTCTTGTTTGAGTCTCTCATGTTCTTCTTTCGGATATGAGGAAAGTCTAGAGTCTAGGTTATGGCTGTCAAATTGTGACAATCATAGGGTTTAAGGGTAGTGCCCAGATACTGTTAAGTCAGAGGTCATTCTTTATAGTTGTTTTGAAAAGAGTAGAGTCTTGTTATGTGTCGTGAACATAAATTCTTTCTTGTGTTCCAAGTCATTCTAATAGAGACATGTTAACTCTATGGATAGTCAGAGTTTGTTTGAGTTTGGGTGTCAGACGAACTTATGTCTTGGGTGATGTCAACATCACAATGTGCTATAATCCTTGAAGAATGTCTAGGAACATGCATGCGAAATTTGAAAAAGCGACATTATTGTCTAAAGTGGCAGTTCAGACAAAATGTGGATTAGAATGGGCAGGTTCTGATCTTGATGTTAGTAATGTGTTCTGGCAATACATAATTACTTTCATAATGAAAACTTCACTTCGTGAATATGACTATGAAGACAAAAGTTTTATGATCTGATCAACACAGCTGAAGATAAAGGAGGATCCTTCCGGTTCAAAATAAAGGAGCATGTAAATCAATGTGTAAGATTGAGAAACATCATATCAATAAGGATTTCAATTTTTTCTTAAGCAGACCATGATCTGATACAAACATGGTAAGGTTATGCTCAACAAAGTACAAGAAGTGGCAGTTCCTTATGTTGAGATTGTGGCAACCTCTCTGTGTGTGCTTCTAATGTCAAGAGATCATCAGTTAATCATTTATGGAGGAGATAAGTTGGTAGACAAGGGTCTGTTGCAGAAAGAGATAAAAACCTTGTGGAATATACTGGTAGTACTAATGACAGACACAATGTTATAACATCAAATTTCTGGTGCGAGTATTTAATGTAAAGCAGCAACATTATCATAATGAGTGTGTTCAGCAGGATAGTTGAACAGAGGGTGCTCTCTTGAAGATATGAAGATGCATCTTATATTTTCCATTCATCATTACAAGTTTATTCCTTGAAGAAGCTCAGACTATCTCAGATACGGGGAGTGACTTCTTATGTCAAGAAAAGTATCTTGGTCGAAAATACTTTAACATCATGAAGAAAATGTGACATTCTTGTCAGTTATCTGTGAATGGTTGAATCTAACCATGGGCAACTGGAATCCACAATTATTTCTCTGCACGGATGAGGTAGCTGTATTTCTACAAGTGTTGAAAGATTCTTCACGATTGCATTAAACAGTCTCAAAGTGTTCAGAACAACAAAAGTCTATGTCTATGACTAGTGAGTTAGAAGAGTAAGTGGGGAGTCTGTTACTTGGTCCGTAGGATACTTTGTCTTAATCTTTGAAGAATCTTAAGCTATGTGCTTAAAGGGAAGAAAAATGACAATGTCTGACAAGATGTCATGACATGTTTAAAGACATTGAATCTTCTAAGTCAAACAAGGAAATTTGTCTTGAAGTTTATCTATACATCAGTGGTCGGTGTAAAGTACAATCAATGACTATGCATGCACTGGTATTTTAAGATAACTTCTATCAGAAAAACAGTCAAAAACTGCTTTGGAAAGAGTAATTGCTTTTGGAAATGTTTCCTAATTAACCGTTTGACCATTGAACAAGACCAAAGACCATCGTTATTTCCTATTATCTCAAATGGCTATATAATGGCGTCTCCACAGATTACAGAAATCAAACTCTCTCAAGATGTCATTCGTGTGTGTCCTTATGAGTCGTGTCTGGGTTTGGTATTATGATGGGTTGCTTTACCAAAACCTCTTCAGAAAAAGAAAAACACGGGCTGAGAATGTTGATGGTCTCTACCATGGGTTTTTATGCAATAACAACAAAGATGTTCCATCATTTACAACCTTCGGTATAGGAACTATTTTCGTTGTGATTTGTGATCTGAGTTATGAACACAATTGTGATTTGTGTTTTGAGTTACTAGGACTAGTGGACAGTTTTCACTCAAGTCCTCTCTCAGGGTCTAAGCTAGGATTTGGTTTCTAGTTCAAGACTAAGTAAGGGGTATCTTATGCCACCATTGGTCCTCCAAGACAAAGGCCTTCTCCCATCATCTTCCTCATGTACATCAGTGTTGCATGAAGGTGTTCCACTGCATATTATGACAGCGGACAACTCTTTGTCATACTATGTCTAAAAAGGGATAGAGAAATATCTTCTGATTTTACTACTGTAAAAAGAAACAAAGGATTTTGTAGCAGACTGAAGATGTTATGATGTGGTTCAAGACCTAAAGAACAGAAGATGTTGATTGAAGCCCAATTTTGAGAATATAAAATTATGTTCTTCCTTGTTGTCTTGAAAGTTGAAGCTTTTATGTTTTGCTGCATTTTTAATGAATGTATAGTTTTAGCCAAAATATGCCAAAGGGGGAGATTGTTAGTGCTTTTATTGGCTGATTGGCATCTATGTTTGGATAAAACATAATAGCAGCAAAATATAATACAATGTGTAATCTTGCAAATATAAAAGAACAAAACAGGTACAAAAGCAAGATGTTATATGGAATGTCATGACTTCAACCATGACATCGCGCCTGCTGAACTGGAATGAAGATTCAGTTTGATTCTCAACAGATACATAATATTCTGTGAATATTATGTAATCCTATGTGGCGCAAAGTTAAAGGTTAAAAGAATCAAGTCAGAATATTAAAGAATCATATCAGAAGATTGAAGATTCAACAGTTTCTAATTTAGGAGATAAATCAGGAAACTTATTATTAAAAGACCGTGATTATAGCAGAAGATATCTGCTGATTTGTAACAGCAAGGAGTGTTGTGATTTGTAAGCCCAAGTCCAATTGGGAATAGGTTATAAATAGAAACCGTTGTAACCTAGTTTTAGATAGAAACAGATTTCAGAAAAGATGTAGTCATTAGGGTATCTATAAGTAGACCACCCATGTTGTGGGATGGCTGCCATGTCCTTCTTGAAACCTATAGGTAAGAGAAGTTATTGTTCTCACTCGAAACCTGTAGGTAAGAGTTGAGTATTGTGTTCTTGATTGAAGCTGTGAACCAAGATCAAGTTTTTGTTTATTGTTAATTGTTTAAATAGCTGTTGCAGGGTTGTAACAGTTAGGTATCACTAGGGAGTGAGCAGAGGTTCTCTTGTCTTAGATAGAGTTCTAAGATAAAGGTTGCATTGGGTAGTGACTAGGTAAACCAAAGGTTGTTTATCTGTAAACCAGAGGTTTCACGCTTCCTTAACCGACTTCATAATATCTCCTCATTGGATCACTCTACTGTATTTATAACTCTCCCATAAGGTAGAACATAATCTCTCATCTTCGTAGGTTCAAACGGCACATTAATCCGACACTCGGAACTCAATAAATGAATTTTCCAACATCATCCAAAATGCAACATTGACATCATGCAGCGACACTCTATACAATATCTACAAACCTTTTAATTATTCCTTCAATCTGTACTCTGACACTGACATCCCGTGCGGTACCAACGAATAAGTCTAGTTCTAAGGCCAAGTGTAACCATAACTTCACCTCTTTCCAACATTATCCTGTCACAGTTAAGTATGTTATAGTTGCTGCAACCATTTTTATAACAAAGTTCATCTCGTTAGCTTTCCGACGCTTCAAACGGAAGTCAAATCGGATGTCCTGAACTCCAGTTATGAATTTTCGAAGTTTCTTAACGATTCCGCAATTTTCCTGCGTTTTGCTTACGGAAATTTCACTCCAAAACTCATCCTCTTCAAATCAATCACATTCCAAACATCCCTTTATCATATCTCGTTGCTCCCAAACTTCTTATAACTTGGGCGACACATTCCTTCGCCGAAGTTCGATTTCTGAAGCATCACGACAGCAATCCTCTTTGCAAACTTGCAATTGTACCTCTTCCGAGAAGCAAAGCTTCTCCCCCACTTCGCTCAAACCAACTCCTGCAACAAAACAAACAAGTACCGACAGTGATTCAATCACATCTCACGTACCAAGGGTTAATACGCCGACAGTATTCAACTGTCGCGTAACTCAACTGACTCGACAATGGGCCAGACGGACCGACCTGCTCTGATACCACTATTGTAACACCCTCATAAACCTCCACGGAAATTATTTAAAATTCTGAGTAAAACATAAAAACAAGGGTGCCATAATTAAAATCAATCAATTTATCATAAGTCATTTGTCATGCTACACTTAGGAACAAATTGTCACATTATCATAATCATGTTTCTACACATCGGAAAATTCTTCAAGGATAAGCATAACATCATCTATGCAAAATCCCACAAAATAAATCCAAAACAATTAAATAGAGTTATAATCAAAGCTATATACCAGCGTTCCCCCAGTGTTACAATATTAGAGCATGACACCGACTCGAACTAATGAACTAGCATATCAGCTATCCTCACCAAAATTAGACCGCTACTCCTCAATATGATAATGTAGCGGTAAAAATGTGACTCGACGCGCTTTCGCGCTCTCGAAGTACAACAGAGTCGCCACCGAACTTTATTTATTCCAAAAGGAAAGGGAAAATATCGATAAAACCCACGAAGAGAAAAGAAAAGGATAAGATGGTCTTCGTAACCAAATTTGGGTTCGGGAGTCGGTTAAGTAAGGGGAAGGTATTAGCACCCCTCACCTCCATCGTACTCGATGGGACCCATTTAGTTAGTTTCGTGTTTGAGTGTTAGTGTAATGTTTGCATTCTTGTGTTCTTTTGCTTTATAAATCGAGAAAAGATGAAAGAAATGTTTTTTAGGGTTTTTTTATTATTATGAAGGAAAAAGAAAAGATTTTTTATTATTATGCTCGCCAAGACGTTTGTATCTTGTGCCTACGTATTCCCTAGTGCAATGGGAAAGTCAGAGCAATCGTAGTTCGGGCTATGAACCACGAAAGGTTTGTTGGTTGATTTTAGCGGGAGGTACTCGATTGCTTTCAAATGGAAATACTACGCGCACATGGATATGATATCACTACAAGAATGGATGATTAAATCAAGATAAAACATGATTTTGGCCATCATCGCATTCGAGTGGAAGATATTCGATCTTCACATGTGGAAGTATGTTCGCATTTTAAAATTGAATAAGTGTCTCGTTTATGAGAAGAGTTTTAAAAGCCATAAGGCAAAAAGGTTTGAATGAAGTTGAAGATGTGTTTTTAGAAAGGGACGTTTAGCAAAGGATTGAGCATAGGTGTTCACCTAGCGCGTCTTTACCCAAGGTATTGAACAGGAGCGAGCCCCATTGTCACTTGTTGTCCTTGTTAGTTAATGTATTTTGGTTCAAAAGATCAAGGTGTTCAAGAGGTGTTCACCCCTTGTCACTTAATCTCTTGGTTTGATTAAAGTGTTTTAATTCAAAAGATCAAGGTATTCAAGATGTGTGCACCCCTTGTCACTTAATCTCTTGGTTTGATAAATGTTTTGATTCAAAAGATCAAGGTATTCAAGAGGTGTTCACTTCTTGTTACTTGATCACTTTGATTTTATTAAGGTGTTTTAGTTCAAAAGATCAAGGTATTCAAGAGGTGTTCACCCCTTGTCACTTAACCTCTTGGTTTGATTAAAGCGTTTTAGTTCAAAAGACCAAGGTATTCAAGAGGTGTTCACCCCTTGTCACAGGATCTTTCGGTTTGATTAATGTGTTTTGATTTGAAAGATCAAGGTATTCAAGAGGTGTTCACCCCTTGTCACAGGATCTTTCGGTTTGATTTACGTTTTTTGGTTCAAAAGATCAAGGTATTCAAGAGGTGTTCACTTCTTGTCACTTGATCGTTTTGATTAAGAAAAGTTTTAAGAAAAAGTTTTGATTCAAAAGAATCGAGGTATTCAAGAGGTGTACACTTCTTGTCACTCGATCTTTCGGTATGGTTTAAAGAATAGAACTTTGTAAAGAAGAAAAAACTCGACATTGGATCGAGAAGTTTATTTGTATTGACTTGGCGTTGGACCAAGGTTTATTTATTTTTTAATTGAAAGATTAATCTAATGTTTTTGGTATTTTTTTTTGAAATTATATAATAAATTAAAATAATAGTGAAATAATATAGAAACAAATAAAATCAAATCAAATAAGCTTATAAAAGAAATAAAATGGGGTGCTAAAGGAATTGGGCACTAAGCCCAAACTGACAGGCCCAAGATATTAAAATGAAAAGAAACTGAAATTAATAATAAAAAAAAGAATTCTGGGCCGGACCGGGTCGGGTCAGGGATGACCCGGATCCGCCCATTTAACATACAAGTTAGATGTGGTTTGAAAACCCTAATAAGAAAAAATGCTGGCCGCCCCACTCTCTTTCAGTTTCGGTCCCTTCAGTTTCTACTTCTCAGTATTTTCAGAAAACCTTGCGATCTATTCTCTCTCGCACGCGTCTCTCGGTCACCCTCTCTCAATCAATTTCTCTTCTCAATTCCAGAAACAAACCGATTCAAAAAACAAAAATAGCAACAAGCAAATCACAAGCAAGCAATTGACGGGTTGAAACAAATAACATGAGCAAATTCCCAATCAATCAGAGCAGTTCTAAGCACAGGAAAGGAGGGAGTTTAAGAAAATTACCAACTCTGAATTTTCTCAGAGGTAATGATCCACGGTGAACTTGATCCCTCTTCGTGAATAATCAATGTGAACTTCGAATGCTGTCGTGTGTTGTTGATGACTTGAAGGATCGTTGTGTGCAAGTTGCAGTTGCGTTATGGACATGGATTGAAAGGTGAGTTGAATCTGAATGGATGGAAGTCCACTGAAGGTTGAATGACGTGGTTTTATGAAAGAGCAAATGAAGGTTTTATGGAAAAATGTCAAAACAGCGTACAAATCGGCTTTTGCAGCTCTGGAGGAAGAGTTTTTTATCAAATTTCTGCATAGTTTCTTTATGGTTTTCTTCCCCCCCCTTTTCTGTATGCTGAGTAGTGTTATTTATAGGAGAAATGAGTTGAATTTTTGGAGGGAATTTGGATGGAGTTTTGAACATATTTGGCATACTGTTTCATGTTCTTTCTTCTGCAGGTTTGTATGTTGCCATTTGGGTGAAAATTCTGGATGTATTGGGACGGCAAGGTCTGTGTTTTGTGCAGAGGTTTGGGCAGCAAGAGGTAGCAGCGTGGAGCAGAGTATTTGGACTGTTGTGTTTGTATTGGAATAGCAGAATTGAGTAGAGATGATGGTGATGGGGCAGGGAAACGTGAAAGAAGACCAAATTTCATTCATTCCTTTTTTATTTATTTAGTGTAATAGTTATAAAAAATGTAACATGGGCTTATGAATAATATGTAAATTGGGCCATGTATCAAAAATAAAATCTATTCTATTCTATTTGTATAATAAAAATAAAATAAAAATAATACTAATAAATGAACAAAATTAAACTAAAATATTAAAACACAACAATTTTTTTGATATTTTTTTAAAACGGATAAAAATAAAACAAACATCTATTAATGAAACAAAAGATAACTCAAGTAAAAATATGCAAAGACGTGAGATGCAAGCTATTTTTGCTGACTTTAAGTATAAGTCAAAATTTTTTAGAATATGCCATGATGTGATGATTGAATGATGAATGCGTGCGACATGACCAGATGAATGAAATAAGCAGGTCAAAAATTGGGGTGCGACAGATGCCCCTATTTAAGTTTCTTCTATCGGAGATGTGAAGAGACTTAAATACAAAGTACACAATTTTTGTCCTTCACGTGCAAATGCAATGCATTGACTCTTTTTTGTTATTTTGAATACAATATGATATGAAACACTCTGAATTCTGTGGGGAATAAGACTTGGAACAAGCAATCACACCAAAGATATTCAGAAGGAAAGATAGTCAACGAAGGTAATCAGGGTAAAGCCTGTTTGAACTTCGGGAGGAGAGCATCTGAGATGTTCAAGATAAAACATGAGCGAGGTTGTATTATATGATAATCAAGGTAAAACATGATCGAGGAATATTAAAGACAATCAAGGTAAAACATGAATGTAGAATATCGAAGGACAATCAAGGTAAAACATGATCGAAGAACACCGAAGGACAATCAAGGTAAAACATGATCGAAGAACACCGAAGGACAATCAAGGTAAAACATGATCGAAGAACACCAAAGGACAATCAAGGTAAAACATGATCGAAGAACACCAAAGGACAATCAGGGTAAAACATGATCGGGCTTTTGAGAAGGAAATATTAGAGACATTCAAGATAAAGCATGGATGAGACAACATTGAAGGACATCAAGATAAAACATGACTGAAGAACAACCAAGATAAAACATGACTAAAGAACAACCAAGATAAAACATGACTGAAGAACAACCAAGATAAAACATGACTGGAGAACAACCAAGATAAAACATGACTGAAGAGCATCAAGATAAAACACGACTGAAGAAACATCAAGATAAAACATGACTGAAGACAACCAAGATAAAACATGACCGACTCAAGTGTTAGATGGGAATCAAGATAAAACATGATCGAAGACAACCAAGATAAAACATGACTGAAGAATATCCAAGATAAAACATGACTGAAGAACATCAAGATAAAACATGACTGACTCAAGTATTAGGTGGGAATCAAAATAAAACATGATCGAACCAACGAGGGTAATCGAGATAAAACACGATCGAAAAATATTCAAGATAAAACATGATTGAAGAACATCAAGATAAAACATGATCGAAGACAACCAAGATAAAACATGACTGACTCGAGTATTAAAGGGGAATCAAGATAAAACATGATCGAAAAATATTCAAGGTAAAACATGATTGAAGCAACAAAGACAATCGAGGTAAAACATGATTGGAATTTGAAAAGAAAGTATCAGAGGCACTCAAGATAAAACATGATTGAAACAATACCAAAGACAATCAAGATAAAACAGGATTGGACTTCGAGAACACAATATCAGGGACACTCAAGGTAAAACATGAATGAAGAGAAGATTGATAAATGCCAAACAAGTTGGATTTAAACCATAAGGTGAGATATTACAAACAACAAGGTTTGGGAAAAGGCGCATGGGTATGCATGATATATAATTCTTTCAATGCATGATACATGAATGATGAATGCAACGCAATTGGTTATAATAACTGAGGTAGACTCTTTGTGAAGGAAGATTGGAATTCTGATTCCTCAACACAAGAACATTGCCAACTCTGTTATGTCACACTGATGATCCCTTTGAGAAGGACTGCTAAACTGCATGGGGGTCGCTGAAGAAGAATGCCCCTCACTGACTGATCTTTAACTGATTGTTGCTTCAGCTCTTGAAATGAATGTCGGTAATACTTGCCCCCAGTATAACTTTTGAATAACAGGATCTTGAAGTAACGTGCCCCTGATAGGATCACTTATCAAGTTTCTCGACTGTTTGAACTTCCTTGAAGAAGAGTACTTACAAATAAAATGTTCATTAAAAAATGGTAATTTTAATGCAATGATTAAAGCATATTTTGAAATCAAAGTCATTATTGGAATGGTGTTATTGATGTAAAGAAAATGAATCAAAGGTCCAAACACAGTTGTCTAGACATTCAAATTGATGGATAAAGCAAAAGGTATGGTAAAACAAACAATTTGCAAAGATCTTTAGGAGTCAGGTTAACGCAACCTTGTTGTAGTATGCTTTCAAAATAACCTTGCTTCAATTAGGTCTTTTGAAGGTTGTAACGTGGCTTGGTTCACGGTTTCAGAAATAAAGGATATAGGCTCAAAGTTTATTTGTACCCACCCCATTCTTCGCGATGATCTTCCAATCCTACGCTCAGTTAATTCAAATTATGCATCCAGGTTCCAAGAGGCTTTGGAATTGCACCTATACATGTGGTGATGGTTCATAAGTCAAGGGAATTTTTCGAGATGGCAATCACTTCTTCCTTTTGATAGTCACAACACTTTTGTTGTTGTTCAGGAATTTGTTGACTTATCTTTTTTGCTTTATATCCCTATCTTTTGCCTGAACTGTTTCATTTTGAGATTACAGTCAGCGGGATGTCCCAGTTTTGCCTAAGTCTCCTTCATAGGTGTTGACTTAGCGGGCTTTTTTTGAATTTTTTTATATTGGAAGGATAGTAACTGCCTTGATAATGGTTAATGATAACCATTTTGGTCACTTTTGATTGAAACCCTTATTGAAAGGTGTACTTAATGATTATCTTGAATTTGAACGCACAGGTAAATTAACTGAGAACTACCCTGCCCCAGGTTAAAATTGCGGGTTTTTTCGTTTAAAAAAGAAACTCCAACTTCGAAGGCTCAAAGGGGTTGACTAGGGATTAACTTCCTTATTTCTCCAGTGTTTGGGGATTGAAACAATGCCTGTACATCATCAGCAAAGTTTTATTTAAAAGCATACAATTCAACAATTTGGGTATTTGTTCTCATCATCCTCCCTCCAATCTTTGCATAAAACACAAGTTTGAAAGAAGAAAGTGGACAAGAGATATATATATTTTTTTTTTTTTTTTTTTTTGTTGAAAGATAAAACATAAAAAAGCACACAATGGATTGAACAAAAATACGCAATGCTCATTTTATTAAAATTAAACACTCAGGAACAAATAAAGTTTAAATGCAGTACACGAGATAAAACAAGGAAATTGCAAACAGAAAGAAACAAGGCCTAGTGACTAATCAGTGACAAGGAGGAGCTATCCTGTCTGAAACACTTGGCTTTAGGAAACAACTTGTCATTCTCAACTTCAGCCACTCTTGTCATGCTCGGGCAACGGATTCTTGACAACATTGGGATCAGTTTCTTCGAAAGAGAGAATCTTTGCACTGATCAACCCTTTCACTATAGTCTTTAGCGCATAGCACCCTTCCAAGTCATGGCCTACAACACCTTGATGAAATTCACAGCGAAGGTCTGGTCGGAATCCTCTTGGAGGAGGATCTCGAAGAGGAGGTGGAGTCCTAGTTGTAATCAAGCCTTTCTGGACCAACACGAGATACAATTCAGTGTATGATATCGGAATAGGATCAAAACGAGTCCTATCGCAATTTGGATTTTGGTTAGCAGCTTGAGGTTGAGGAACTCCAACATTCATCCTTGGAATTGGGTCAGAACGGCAAGGCCTCTTTTGTTTCCTCAATGTCTTGTTCAGATTCATGCCTTGCCCCTGATTTCCTTGGCTTTGTTGAGGGATAGACAAAGGTTGTTGATCAGGAAGTTTTGAAAAGGAAGGTTGAGGAAGATCCTTAGGAGACGGGCCATGGGCTTCCACTTGAGCGAACACTGGATGATATTGCTTTTGGGTTATAGGAGCATGCACTTCTGGTGCAATGATCGGTAGAGAGATTTGTCCTCCTTTCAGTAAGGTTTCCAGAATTCCCATGATATGATTCATCTGCTCCCTCAACTGGCTAACTTCCACTCTCAACAGCTTTTGTTCTTGCTGAAGCTCTTCCACAATCTTCGGATACATGCTTCTAGTCAATGTGTCGAGGAATCAGCTTGATGATTGATGGTGACGACTGAAAGAGACAGTTGGAATGAGGTACAAGGACAACATGGATGTATGCATGATGCAAATGATATGCAATGTCATGCAATGTTGGATGCAAAGCGTGATAACAATAACAACCTATTGAGGAAGGCTCCTTAAGTTAAGACAGTTCTAAGTTATTTTACCCAAGAATCCCCTCACAAGGTTAGCTCTAAGGTTTTTGATAGTAGAGATGTCTACATCACTATAGATGGAACAGGTTCTAAAGGTCCTTGGAGTTAGCGACGAAATCAGATTTCTGCCATGCGTTGGGCGAACCATCTTATGACAAATTTCATGACTAAGTCTCCTCCAAGTGGGGTTCTCGTATTAGCCATTCAAGGTGTTCACCTTGGGGACTAGCACTACACAACCACCTCCTAACTTATGTTTTTCTCTTGTTTTTCAAAAGCTCGGGTTGAGAGCTTCACTCAAGTATCATTCCCATACCCACAAATGAGTATATACAGAAATAAATAAAAAGCGGTAAAACAGGAGTAAAGAAACATAAACAATACAAGAATAAATATAAAGAACATAAGCATAAAGAACACATGAATAAACAAACAAAATAAAACACTCAAACATGAAACAAACTAAACTAGGGTTGACTCTCTTAGGATATCCCCAGCAGAGTCGCCACTTTCTGTAGCGGTAAAAATGTGACTCGACGCGTTTCACGCATTCGAAGTACAACAGAGTCGCCACCGAACTTTATTTATTCCAAGAAGGAAAGGGGAAATATCGATAAAACCCACAAATTAAAAGGAATGTTTTGATTCAAAAGATCAAGGTATTCAAGAGGTGTTCACTTCTTGTTACTTGATCACTTTGATTTTATTAAGGTGTTTTAGTTCAAAAGATCAAGGTATTCAAGAGGTGTTCACCCCTTGTCACTTAACCTCTTGGTTTGATTAAAGCGTTTTAGTTCAAAAGACCAAGGTATTCAAGAGGTGTTCACCCCTTGTCACAGGATCTTTCGGTTTGATTAATGTGTTTTGATTTGAAAGATCAAGGTATTCAAGAGGTGTTCACCCCTTGTCACAGGATCTTTCGGTTTGATTTACGTTTTTTGGTTCAAAAGATCAAGGTATTCAAGAGGTGTTCACTTCTTGTCACTTGATCGTTTTGATTAAGAAAAGTTTTAAGAAAAAGTTTTGATTCAAAAGAATCGAGGTATTCAAGAGGTGTACACTTCTTGTCACTCGATCTTTCGGTATGGTTTAAAGAATAGAACTTTGTAAAGAAGAAAAAACTCGACATTGGATCGAGAAGTTTATTTGTATTGACTTGGCGTTGGACCAAGGTTTATTTATTTTTTAATTGAAAGATTAATCTAATGTTTTTGGTATTTTTTTTTGAAATTATATAATAAATTAAAATAATAGTGAAATAATATAGAAACAAATAAAATCAAATCAAATAAGCTTATAAAAGAAATAAAATGGGGTGCTAAAGGAATTGGGCACTAAGCCCAAACTGACAGGCCCAAGATATTAAAATGAAAAGAAACTGAAATTAATAATAAAAAAAAGAATTCTGGGCCGGACCGGGTCGGGTCAGGGATGACCCGGATCCGCCCATTTAACATACAAGTTAGATGTGGTTTGAAAACCCTAATAAGAAAAAATGCTGGCCGCCCCACTCTCTTTCAGTTTCGGTCCCTTCAGTTTCTACTTCTCAGTATTTTCAGAAAACCTTGCGATCTATTCTCTCTCGCACGCGTCTCTCGGTCACCCTCTCTCAATCAATTTCTCTTCTCAATTCCAGAAACAAACCGATTCAAAAAACAAAAATAGCAACAAGCAAATCACAAGCAAGCAATTGACGGGTTGAAACAAATAACATGAGCAAATTCCCAATCAATCAGAGCAGTTCTAAGCACAGGAAAGGAGGGAGTTTAAGAAAATTACCAACTCTGAATTTTCTCAGAGGTAATGATCCACGGTGAACTTGATCCCTCTTCGTGAATAATCAATGTGAACTTCGAATGCTGTCGTGTGTTGTTGATGACTTGAAGGATCGTTGTGTGCAAGTTGCAGTTGCGTTATGGACATGGATTGAAAGGTGAGTTGAATCTGAATGGATGGAAGTCCACTGAAGGTTGAATGACGTGGTTTTATGAAAGAGCAAATGAAGGTTTTATGGAAAAATGTCAAAACAGCGTACAAATCGGCTTTTGCAGCTCTGGAGGAAGAGTTTTTTATCAAATTTCTGCATAGTTTCTTTATGGTTTTCTTCCCCCCCCTTTTCTGTATGCTGAGTAGTGTTATTTATAGGAGAAATGAGTTGAATTTTTGGAGGGAATTTGGATGGAGTTTTGAACATATTTGGCATACTGTTTCATGTTCTTTCTTCTGCAGGTTTGTATGTTGCCATTTGGGTGAAAATTCTGGATGTATTGGGACGGCAAGGTCTGTGTTTTGTGCAGAGGTTTGGGCAGCAAGAGGTAGCAGCGTGGAGCAGAGTATTTGGACTGTTGTGTTTGTATTGGAATAGCAGAATTGAGTAGAGATGATGGTGATGGGGCAGGGAAACGTGAAAGAAGACCAAATTTCATTCATTCCTTTTTTATTTATTTAGTGTAATAGTTATAAAAAATGTAACATGGGCTTATGAATAATATGTAAATTGGGCCATGTATCAAAAATAAAATCTATTCTATTCTATTTGTATAATAAAAATAAAATAAAAATAATACTAATAAATGAACAAAATTAAACTAAAATATTAAAACACAACAATTTTTTTGATATTTTTTTAAAACGGATAAAAATAAAACAAACATCTATTAATGAAACAAAAGATAACTCAAGTAAAAATATGCAAAGACGTGAGATGCAAGCTATTTTTGCTGACTTTAAGTATAAGTCAAAATTTTTTAGAATATGCCATGATGTGATGATTGAATGATGAATGCGTGCGACATGACCAGATGAATGAAATAAGCAGGTCAAAAATTGGGGTGCGACAGATAATGTCAACAGTAAGGGTGAGTCTCATTCAAATTAACAAATGTTATAGTCATAAACAATAACACATCATAGTCACATTATTCACCCAATTGTATCATATACAGATATTCAGACAAGTTTCATCATCACAACAACCAACACATCTTCAATATTCATAATACTGGAAAACATCCAATCATGTTATAAAATCATGCATACGAATGATTGACACTATGCATGTGGTACCAACATCATCAATGGGAATAACCCACCGACCGATCCAACATCATCAAGATACGGCCCTTCCATCACAAATTCCACACAATGGGAATTATGCCCTTCACTGAATCCACAACATCATCTGGATTCAGCCCTCAACATATGATTATGAAAGGATGCAAACATATATGAAACATACTTATACCATCGTCAAGTCTATGAGTAACATCATCTAATACTCAATCCATCATCATCATCATCAAAGAATGTTTATATATATTAACATCATTCAAATACCATCCAATCGTCATCGTCATACAATCAATAAATCATCACATGATTATTACTTCAAACATAACATGTATTATCACATCTCATCACATACATGCACAATATATGATTCATCAAGCAATAAAATCATGATTCAAAATAATTGAAAGTTACACCTCATTTCATCATTTAAACACACAGGTTATTTCATAAGGTTCATCATACACAAAAAGTCACTCAAAACAGGCCAACGGTTCAAAAGTTACGCATCATTAAACTTTTCAAAATCACAAAAATGGAAATCCTGCACACAAGCCTGTCATACATGTATAGTCTAGTCCATACGCGTATCATTCTAAGTCATATGCGTATCAACAGAAATGGATTTTCACTAAAAATCTTCCCACACGCTTATCGTCTTACTCATACGCGTATGGCTTCCTTCCATACGCGTCTCATACGCGTTCCAGCAGAAGGCTGGTATCGTGACGGGACGGGCTACGTATCATACGCGTATGGCCCTTGGGAGCGTCCCTCATACGCGTATGGCCTAGCCTCATACGCGTATCATACGCAAATGGCCAGCGCTTTCCAAAAACCTACAATTCGTACCAGTCTGTTTTCTGCTCGTTTTCATCACTAACATTCTACGAACCTAAATCCCAAATTCCTCAACCTTGACCAAATCGATTCAAGTTGATCAAATACCAAAAAAAGCCACACAACATATATCATACACACCTATAACATATATTATGCATCATCGACCATCATACAACACCAAATTCATGGGATTCATCAAAACATATAATTAACAACAAACATCCCAAAACCCAAACTCTATTATACGACTCAATCGACATGAAATAATATAACTATATCAATCCTATTATCCATAACCCGATAATAGATGTTAATCGGAAGAGTCCCCTCTTACCTTAGCCAAGAATCTGGACTTTTCCCCTTCTTCTCCATCAAACCTGTAAGCCCTTTTTCCTCAAATTCAACAAGAATCTCCAATCTTCAAACTCTCTTATCTCCCTCATCAAGAACTTCCCTGACACGAATTAATATATCAAACGAAGGAAATTTTGAAGGAGTGAAAAACACTTAGAAAGGGGGGATTGAATAAGGGTTGTTTCTTAAAATGGCAGATAAAAAATAATCACACAGATATTTTTATCCTGGTTCGTTGTTAATCAAACTACTCCAGTCCACCCCTGATAGAATGATTTACCTCCACTGAGGATTTAATCCACTAATCAATCTTGATTACAATGGTTTTCCACTTAGACAACTTCTAAGTCTTCTAGAGTATGTTGATCACAACTTGATCACTCTAGGAATTCTTTTACAAAAATAGTAAACAATATTACAAGAGTTTAATGTGCTTCTTAATAAGCTATAATCATCAAGTGATTTTCTCTCAAGATTAAGTTCTAACACTCACTAAGATATTACAATATTTGCGAGGTTGAAGATGGAGATCTTTGCTGTTTATGTGATAACGTGTAGAATTAATTTGGCAGCGTAAGATTACTTTAGCTTGTGTTCTCTAGTTCTTCGGTATCCAGAGCTTCACTTATATTGGCAATGAGAAAGGTGACTATTGAGGAGCATTTAATGCTTTATGTGAATAGTACACTGCTGCATTTAATGTTTTACTCTTTTGTCAACTACCTCGAGCCTTGTTTCAACTGCTCTTGCTGACTTTGCCTTTTGTAGCTTCTAACGTTTCTTTTGTCAGTCAGATTTGACATTGTAGATTTTTCATCTTGTACTTGCTTCTGGAATCAGACTATTAGAATGACGTTTGAATACCAGAGTCTTCAGCATTGGTGCAGATTGTAACTTCAGTCATCAGACTTTGGAAGTTCTTTACAGTGTGATACCATCAGATCTTCAGAGCCTTACTTCTGATTGCCATCTTCTGATGCCTTTCAGATCATGTTCTGATTTTCTCAAGACCATCTTCTGATGTTTTCCAGTCCATGTTTTGATGAAGTCATCCAGATCTTCTGGGTCAGAGCTTCTGAATGCTGATTTTGTGCATACTCTCTTACTCTTTTCCTGAAATGGAAAACGTGAATAATTAGAGTACCACATTGTCTTATACAAAATTCATATATAATGTTATCATCAAAACTAGAAATATTGATCAGAACATGTCATGTTCTAACAAATTTCGTGTAGAATCCGAATCTTCAAGAATTACCTGATTTGGAGCTACAAGCAGAAAGTTATGACTCGTTTTGTGAGGGCTGCACCATGAATACGAAAATGGGTCTTGTCCATGAGTTCTTCTTCTCCCCCTCTTAGGTTTTCCTCTTCCCTTTCTCAATTTCCTCTTATTTCCTTGTTTTATGAAAACATAACATAATTTAGTAATGGGCTCAACAACTTAACACCCCCTCATTACTAATACCACACTTGGCCTAAAAACCAATATTCCATAATTCCTCCAAATAGTTCAACGAAAATACTAAATAATTCTAAATAATAATTTAATTTTCGATTAAATTAAAATTAAAAAATATGGGGTATTACATCTGTGATGCTCAAAATTCACTTCTAGGAAATTCCAGACTCTAATTCTTCTCACATAAATCCATAGGGTCTTTGGCTGGACCTGGAAACTTGTAGAACTACCACGGAAACGCATAAAATGCGACAAAAAGTGATAAACCACTAAAAACACTAACACGCGAATGGAAATACGAAACACAACAATAATTTGAAAAACAATAAAAGACTAGGCAAAGTGTTACCGATTTTCGCAGATTCATACCGAATAGATGAAGGAACACTACTAGATATGGTGTCTAATCACCATCCAACGACAAGACGTCAAGCGTATCTCCTACGAGAGGAGTTGGATTCTCCGTCTCCATTAAACCCCCATGTTATGGATTCTCCTCCCCCGATTACCATGTTTAGGAGATGAATGAGATAGATTGTGAGTTGAAAATGTGTATTTCTTAAGTTAATTTTATCGGGTCCCATGGTGGGTGCCAATTGTACTAGTTAATCTCAATATTTCTATTGTTTAATATCTTCTTACTCCATTTTCTTAAAATCAATCAATACAAATCTAAACGTTTTGCGAAAACATTTCAAAGCCTAAATAATACAATTTAATCTCCCTCTTGTGTTTGAAGTCACTTGGGAAGCAAGTGGCATCAGATCCTAACTTCAAATGGCTCAATAAACAAATCCTCATCTTTTAATAGAGATGGGTATTCTTATTGGAAAGAAAAGATGAAAATCGTTATAGAGAGGATGGATTATGATATCTCAATTACTGTAAAAATTGTCTCTTTGTTCCCACACATCTAGTTGATGGTGTCGTGGAAACAAACCTTGAGAAATATGGACCACAAAGGATAAAAATATTGTACACCACAATTTTAAAGCAAAAAATTTTATCACTATTGCTCTCGGTAGTTATAAGTTTTTTTTTTCCTATTTCTCCCTGTAGCTCTGTCAAAGAAATGTGGGACACCCTTCAAATTACCCATGAAGGTGCAACAAAGGTAAAAAGGGATAGAATGACTTATTTAAAATAAAACTTGAGAAAAATATTCTGGATATATAAAAATGTTGCTTTCAGAGTTATAAATTCGGCAAGACATTAAGAATAGGATTAAAAGATCAATATAATGAATACAATATTATAAATAACTAACAATTTTAAGAACTTAAATATATTTATAGTTAACTTTACTTATTCAAATACAATCAAAATTTAGCTATTCATACGCGTGGTATTTTGACAAAAATATGATCTTGAGAGAGGATTGCAACCAAGATTGATGAATCAACCTCAACATTCTTCACATCTTACTTTTCTCGTGCTTTCCATTGTTCTCGTTTTGTTTCTTCACGAAAAGTTATTAATCACAACTTCAAGTTCTAACTTGAATTTCCTTATACAACATCTAAGAAAGGGGAATTTTGTTAGGAGATTCGAACATCACCATGTAATTTGACGTTTCTACATGGCGAAGTTTCTGTCAACTCATCAAGATGTCACTATAAGGTTACCTTAAACATTAGGTGAAACACTTGTTTTCCTATTATATTTTCTCATTCATAATATCCAAAATTCTTCGAATTCTTTTGCTAGGTCATTTGGATTTATGTGCTTGCAAGTATGAAGTTGATGATCTTGATGATAATCTTTTTAGTGTTTTGACGACAACAATATGCTGATGACTGTTGAAGTATGTGGTTATATCTTTCCAACTCTTTGATAATGGTGAATAACTTGAAGATATCTCATGCCTCATCTATTAGAAGACTCGAGGTTTTAATGAAGTGGTTATATGACCGGTATATCTTGGAAAGGAACTTTAAAGCTTCAGAGTTGTAAAAGATAAAAGCATGAATGCTCGTCATGTCATGTATGTATTAGTGACTAAAGTATTGTGAAAGTATAAGAGTAACTCCAAATATACCAAGGAAACTCACACACACATACACAATTAAAATACTTTTAAGTCCCCCCTTTACTTAACAAAATCACCAAAAAAATCACTTTTAGAGCCTAGCCAACTGATTAGGAGAATGTATGTTTTGTTGGAGGAAATTTTTCAACTAAATAATCTACTAGACAAATGGCCTACTCAATTAGGACTTGCTTGGTTGAGTCTATAATCGATTAAGACAGTTTCTTAATGATTGATAACAACAAAATATCAAAATCTTCATTTTTGGACATTAACAATCCATTATTTGGGATGCGTTATCGATTAACTCATTTAAAGGACCCATGGATTGTTTGCTTTTTTGAGCCACATATTTTTCTATATAAAGGAGGTCTCTCCTCATTTGAAAATAAATCAAAATTCAAAGCTTCTCTCACTCTCTCTCTCACACATATATTGTTACCTTTGTTTTATTTTTGCTGCTTTTATCTCTATTCTTTTGATACTAACACAAATTATTGTTTTAAATATTTTTTTAAATAATCGCAAATTTTAAATATTACAATTCAATCATCGTCTATGGTTAAAATCAGTCGTCCAATAAATCATTCATTTCTTTGCTTAGAAAATTGCTCAACTCATAGTCATAGTCCTTTAAGCTTTCATCTTCAAATCATTCTTGATTAATTAGTCTGCATAAGAGATGGAAATAGGTCAAAATAACTATAATCATAACTAAAACTTCACCATATAATATATACAATGAATAGGGTTATATTAAATTAAATTAACCATAAAAATTAGCCATATAATATATATCTAATTTGTAATCTAAAGAGAGAAAGTTAAACACTTCACTAAAAAGAAGAAGGCTCGTCCAAAGATCAACAATATCGCCTTAGTCTATCTATACCTCAAAATAAGAAGAAGTTGCCAATGAAAAGAAAAACCAAACACGCTTTTAGCTTTCTTGATTTGTTGGGCCTGCCTAAGCCACACCCTTTCATTTATCACATGTACCATAAAAGACCCCTTAAAAAGAAAATATTCTTATGTTTATTTATTTTCTATATATTAAAAAATAGTATAAAAAAATTACATCTAAAAAATATGTCCAATCTCAATTTTGAAATAAAAAAAAGTTACCTTTTAAGTAGGGATGGCAACGGGTGCCCGCGGGTGCGGGTTTTATACTACCCAAACCCGCACGCACCCGAACCCGAACTCAAACCCAAAAGCTATTCGGGTGACAGAATAACACCCACGCCCACACCCGTTGGGTTCGGGTTTTTTCACCCAAACCCAAACCCGCAACAAAATACATAAAATATATTTTTCTTACAATTTGCTTACAACTTTCCATAATATATATATATATATATATAATATTATAATATATATATATATATATATATATATATATATATTCGGGTGTGATTTCGGGTTTCGGGCGCGGGTTTCACTCTACCCAAACCCGCACCCGAAATATCGGGTGGCACCTGAACCCAAACCCAGTCAACTCGAGTTTTCACCCGTTGACTCGGGTTCGGGTGCGGGTGGATCCCGCGGGTTTGGGTCTGTTTGCCATCCCTACTTTTTAAGTGATTATTACCACTTTTGAATAGAAACATATATTGGCAAACCTGTGTAATTAATATGTACAGCAAATAAAATTAAAAAGGTTAGCATCCAAGGCAAATAGAATTAGAACACAGGTATATAATATATAGCAAAAGGAAAAGCTCAAAGTTTTGAGTGTTCTTGGTGGGGAAAAAGGTTCGAATTAGAAAAGGGATGCGTGGGAGTGCGGGTGTTGAGAAAAAAAGTTGAGATTTTGTCTTCAAGCAATCTTTTAAAGATTCTTACCTTTATATATGGTTTTATGTCCTACAACCAATTTTTGAAATTTATTTTTTTAGTGAAGAAATGTTTATTAGTTACCTTTTAAAATTGAGTTGAATAAAAAGAATAAAGTTTAAAAATATAACAAATTTTCTTGTATTGAATTTTGATACGGGGAACGGTCCAGGTAAATATTTCATCGATTAACATTTCAACATTTAAATTGTTCTATACTCGGAATGTTTGTAAGCCCGTGACTTAGACCGAATCTTAGATATAAGGGCATATGAAATTCTGGACTCAGACACGCGATGTCGAACAGGATGTCACGACATAACTTTCTGAATGCTTTTAAACAAATGAACAAGGAGTAAACAGAATAACAACACAAGAAAGTTGTTAACCCAGTTCGGTGCAATCACACCTACATCTGGGGGCTACTAAGCCAGGGAGGAAGTCCACTATAAGTAATATCAATTCAAGGTAATACAGATCAAGATTACTCCTTTCACTTAATATCTACCCAATGCAACTTCAATCTAAACAACTTAGATCAGAGATCCTACTCACTCCCCCTCAATCACAGCAGTGATGAAAAACACTCAACGAATAGCAAAGAAGACACACTTCAAAGACACAACTTGATCTTGCTTAAAAGCTTTAATCAAGTACAATAGTACTCTTGCTTAAAAGCTTTGAGTACTTCTTACAACTCAAAACAAAACACCTAGACCAAGACAATCATCATGATGATTGTTTGGCTTACAAGAAGGCTAGAACGAAAACTTAAAACAAAGAACTCTTAAAGCTTCTCAAACAAAAACCCTAACGTGATCAGCAGCTTCTTCGTAGAATATATAGCCTTCATAAAACACAGCAGCTGGGCCTTGGATCAAAATTAGTTTTAAACCTAATTAAACTAATTTCCATAAATCAAGGAACTAAAATAATAACCATCAAAGACGTCCTTGAATCAGATCAGAATCCAACATTACCAAATAAAGCGCATAGGATCTTATCAGATCACATAACCATAAATAGTAATAGAAAAGAACGTAACAGCTGCGAATGTCATGACATCGGCCTTGACATCAGGTAAAGGCCTGCATAAGAAAAACTTCACAACAGTAGAATGCATGTCATGACACCAGATTTGACAAGATAGAAACACAATGAGTTTTACCAAAAATTACAGCCAATCAACAACATCTACAAACTCCCCCTTTGGCAAATTTTTGGCTAAAACACTAATTGATGTAACCAAACAGATATCAGAGCATACACAACAGCCAACAACAGAAAAATAAATTCTGTAAGCAAACAACAGCAGCCAACAACAGAAAAATAAATTCTGTAAGCAAACAACAGCATCTTGATTAATCACCAGAAAACCAGAAAACATCTACTTAATCAACTGTTACAGAAACCACTTGTCATTGTCTGGGAGAACCAGGGAACACCCAAAATAAAGAAAACAACAAAAAACAACCATGTCCATCAACCAACAAGAAAAACCAACAGACCACCAAAACAACAAAACAACCACCATTAAAAACAACCACCATTACTCCCCCTTTTTAGCCACAAAAGGAGCCAAAACACAATCAGAATCAGAGCTAATCCTCAGACCCATCACTGTCTTCATCACTAGAGTCACCAGGATTGTCATCACTTGAGCCACTAGTCTCTTCAGCAGCATCACTACTCCCACTTTCAGCACCCTCAGCCTCAGCACCCTCAGCCTCTTCCTCAGCCTCTTCCTCAGCACCTTTGTCTTCATCCATATTGTCACCATCCCTCTCACCAACAAGGTCATCATCTGTAGACTGCTCAAGACTTTGGATGAGCTTTTCAAGTTTAATCTTCCTGTTGTCCAACTCCTGACAAGTCTCTTTCAGCTCAGCAATAAGAAGGGCTTTGTTCACAGATTTGCTGGGTTGTGATGTCCCAACAGATGTCATGTCATCAGACCTCTGGAGTAGTTTGTAGTGAAAAGACAAAGCACTCTCCCTCTTACATACAGAATCTTTACTTTTCAGAATTCCAGGGTGTTGCTTGAGGATTATCCCACAATCAGGGATGGGAATGCAATAGGGAGCTTGGTAGCAGAGGTACCAGCATGCCTCATAGTTTGATCAAATATATAAGTCCCATAGTCAAATTTTGTCTTGGTTCCCACAGCATAAATAAATATTCCTAGGCCAACATCAATGGTAGAAGTGTGATTGGTAGGCACCCAGTTAGCAGCACCAATTTTGTGTAGCAATGCATACCTGACATTAAGAGAACTAGCAGACAGTTTGCTCTTTATAGGCCACTTCTTAACCTTACCACCAATGATTACTTTGCACACCTCATTATCAGTCACTTCAAGCTCAGGTTGAGCCTCAACATCTCTACCTAGATATAGGTTGATAACAGCAGGGGAAAAATCTATACACTTTCTTCTAACATACACCTTATGAAAATCCTCAGTTCTTCCATCACCACAATCTTGAGACAAGTTCACAATAAATTCCTTCACAAGCATTTCATAACACTTTGAAAAATGAGAGACAATCTTAATCAAACCTGCAGACTTGATGAGCTTCATGACCTCTTGACATTCCAGAGCATCATTTGCTAGTTCTCTTTCAAGAGCCAGCCTTCTTTGATAAACAAACTTCCACTGGATGGCATTTGAAGCATAGTGCAAGTAAATGTTGTCCAGAGGAACATCACGAACCTTTGTGGAGGATTTTGTGACAGCAATCTTCTTCTTTGATGGGATGTCAGGGACATCACTTAAGACATCATCTTCAGGGGCAGAAACACTTCTTTCCTTCCTCTTCTTCACTGCAGTCTTGCTCCCAGTGGTTGAAGGTTCAGCAGGGACCTTCTTGATCTTCTTTATAGTGACCTTCTTTTGAGGAGTAACTTGAGGAGTAACTTGAGGTTTGGAAAAATCTTGATCACAAACCTGTTTTCCCTTACGAGTCTTGACTCTATGAGAGATGCTAGAGATGAGCTCACCATCAGCAATGTCAATAGAATCATCCAGATCATCCAGATTCACCACATCATGCACAGTAGGGCCTTCATTAAGGGTTTCTTTAGAAGGAGCAGCAGGAACCTCTTCAGCTTTCTCAGGTTCAAGAATCTCAGCATCTTTAGTACCAGATGTTTCAACATTGATAGCTTCAGATGTCTCAACATCTTTGGCACCAGGGGTCTTCTCATCATTGTTGTCAACAGATGTCTCAACATCACCCTGATCTTTGCTAGCATCATCTTGACCATCTTGATCATATTTGCTGTTCTCAGAGGCAGGAATTTGGGCAAGAGGAACAGATATTCCATCAACCTGGTGCCCTTCATTCAAGATTCTTGTGACAATATCTACGATCGCATTATGAACATAAGCTGAGCCCTCTCTACCTTGAACAGAAAAAGTTTCTGGAACAGATCCACCAGTTGATTTTCTTGCATGCATCTTTCTTGGTGGATTATGAACAGGATCGGTAGCAGGAACAGAGTTCAATGGCACAACATTCAACACAACATCTTGATCACTCACCACATTGGGTGCCCTAGATCCTGATGCTGTTTCAGAGGAAGGAGACGATTTCTTTGAGGGAGAACTCTGAGACATGATGAGAGAAAATGGAATGCTGGGTAAAGGTTTGTGAATGCAGAGACACAGAGAGATAGCGTGAGTGTTGAGGATAGGTTTTGGGGGAATGGAAACCGTTTGGGCTAATTGTAAAAGGGGGGGGGGAAATACACTTTAATGTGTAATGATATCAAATATTTGGAGAGAGAAATAATGCTGGCCCCACACCCAATTAATTGCTATAATCCTTCACAAAGACAAATGCCTAGTTTACTTCTTAGATTTTCAAATTGATTTGCATCCAAAGCTTTTGTGAAAATGTCAGCCAGTTGAAGATTTGTAGCAACATGTTCCAAGGCAATTATTTTATCCTCAACAAGATCTCTAATGTAATGGTGTCTAATATCAATGTGCTTGGTCCTGCTATGCTGAATGGGATTCTTTGAAATGTTAATGGCACTTAAGTTGTCACAATATAATGTCATGACATCTTGTGTGACATCGTATTCTGTTAACATTTGTTTCATCCAAACAAGCTGAGAGCAACTACTTCCTGCTGCAATGTATTCTGCCTCTGCAGTGGACAAAGACACACAATTTTGTTTCTTGCTGAACCATGAAATAAGATTATTCCCCAAGAAGAAACATCCTCCTGAAGTACTTTTTTTGTCATCAGCACTTCCAGCCCAATCTGCATCACAATATCCAGTGAGAATAGGTTCACACCCATGAGAGTAGAGCATTCCATACTCACAAGTACCATTCACATATTTCAGGATCCTCTTGACTTGATTGATATGACTGATCTTTGGATCTGCTTGATACCTAGCACACACCCCAACAGCAAAAGCAATATCAGGTCTACTGGCTGTGAGATACAGCAGGCTTCCTATCATGCTTCTATATAAACTTTGATCAACACTGGTTCCCTTTTCATCTTTGGACAACTTTAAGTGAGTAGGAGCTGGTGTTCTTTTGTGAGTAGCATTTTCCATTCCAAACTTTTTAACAATGTTTTTAGCATACTTACTCTGAGAGAGAAAGATTGAGTCTTCCATCTGTTTAACTTGCAGCCCAAGAAAATAAGTTAATTCTCCAACTAGGCTCATTTCAAATTCTGATTGCATCTGATCAACAAAATGTCTAGTCATCTTGTCTGACATCCCACCAAACACAATATCATCCACATAGATTTGAGCAATCAGGATCTTTCCTCCTTCATCTTTAACAAAAAGTGTTTTATCTATTCCTCCTTTCCTGTACCCATTACCAGTAAGAAACTCAGTTAGTCTCTCATACCAAGCTCTAGGGGCTTGTTTTAGGCCATAAAGAGCTTTTCTTAGTTTGTACACATAGTCAGGATGGTTTGGATCAGCAAAACCTTTAGGTTGCTCCACATAAACTTCCTCACTCAAGTATCCATTCAAGAAAGCACTTTTCACATCCATCTGGTATAGTTTGAATTTTAGAATACAAGCAACTCCTAGTAGTAATCTAATTGACTCAAGTCTGGCAACTGGAGCAAAGGTTTCATCAAAGTCAATTCCTTCAACTTGAGTGTATCCTTGAGCAACTAGCCTTGCTTTGTTTCTGACAACAGTTCCCAGTTCATCTGACTTGTTTTTGTAAACCCATTTTGTTCCAATGACATTAGTACCTTTAGGTCTTGGTACCAGCTCCCATACTTCATTCCTTTCAAACTGGCATAGTTCTTCCTGCATGGCATTAATCCAGAACTCATCTGTTAATGCTTCCTTGACATTTTTAGGTTCAATTTTTGACACAAAACAAGAGTTTGAAACTACTTCCCTTGACCTTGTAGTAATTCCACTGTTGAGATCTCCTATAATAAGTTCACTAGGATGATTTTTTTGAACTCTTATAGATGGACTCTTGTTAGGAGGTTCAGTCTCAGATTCTGTGATAGTAGGACTGCAATCATCTTCTCTTGTAGATCCTTCAGCTGTAATATCCCAGAATGTTCCGACATCTTCTGTGACATCTGCTTGATTGTGGACATCATCAACCACAACATTTATGGACTCCATTATTATTCTGGTTCTTGAGTTGAACACTCTATAGGCTCTACTGTTTGTAGAGTAGCCCAGAAAGATTCCTTCATCACTCTTGGGATCCATCTTCCTTCTGTGATCTCTATCAGCAAGAATGTAACACTTACTACCAAACACATGGAAGTATTTGACAGTGGGTTTTCTTCCCTTCCAGATCTCATATAGGGTGGTAGAGGTTCCTTTTCTTAAGGTAACTCTATTATGGACATAACAAGCAGTATTCATGGCTTCAGCCCAGAAGTAGATAGGAAGATTCTTAGCATGGATCATGGCTCTGGCTGATTCTTGAATAGTTCTATTTTTTCTTTCAACAACCCCATTTTGCTGTGGAGTAATAGGGGATGAAAATTCATGATGTATTCCTTCAGAGGAGCAGAAATCAGCAAACTTTTGATTCTCAAATTCCTTTCCATGATCACTTCTAATTCTCACAACACCATTTTCTTTTTCTCTTTGAACTCTTTGACATAGGTCCTTGAAAACATCAAACACATCTGACTTTTCTCTGATGAAGCTTACCCAAGTGTATCTGGAGTAGTCATCCACAACCACATAAGCATATTTCTTTCCTCCAAGACTTTCTATTTGCATTGGTCCCATCAAGTCCATATGGAGCAGTTTAAGAACTCTGGAAGTGGTCAGATGTGTAACCTTTGGATGTGACATCCTGGTTTGTTTTCCTATCTGACATTCACCACATATTCTTCCTTCATCAATTTGTAGCTTAGGAATTCCTCTCACAGCTTCCAGAGAAATAATCCTTTTCATACCTCTTAGATAAAGGTGACCAAGTTTTTGGTGCCACAGCTTTGCTTCTTCTTCTTTAGAACATACAGTTGAGTAACTGGATTCATGAGACACCCACAAGTAGCAGTTATCTTTGGATCTGACTCCCCTCATTACTACTTCCTTTTCTTCATTAGTAACCACACACTCAGCTTTAGTGAAGTTGACTTGGTATCCTTGGTCACAGAGTTGACTGATGCTTATGAGGTTAGCAGTCAGGCCTTTGACCAACAAAACACCTTCTAAATTTGGCACTCCTGAACAGTCTAGTTTTCCAACTCCTTTGATTTCTCCTTTAGCTCCATCACCAAAGGTTACATAGCTAGTAGAATGATTCTTGATATCAACAAGCAGATTCTTGATTCCAGTCATGTGTCTGGAACATCCACTGTCAAAATACCAATCTTCTTTGGCTGAAACTCTAAGAGATGTATGGGCTATTAAAGCCATATTTTTAGGTTTCCATTGTTGCTTCTGGATGGGCATGATCTGCTTAGGTTTGTAGTAAGGAGCTTGATCTGGGTATCCATATAATCTGAAGCAAAAGGGCTTAATGTGCCCAAATCTTCCACAGTAATGACATCTCCATCTTTGAAACTTTCTCTTCATTTCACTTTTCTCGTGATGTTGAGTCACATGTTTTGACATTGGTTTCAACATCTCAGCTTCAGGTTTAGTTCTGCTACTATCTTGGGAATGTTTCTTTGCACCAACAAATCCTATACCAGACATATCTCCTGAACTTTTTCCAATCTGCAAAATCTCCTCCAACATATCCGAGCCACTGTTCAACATTTTTACAGATTTTGACATCTGATCAAGTTTGGATTGTAACATGATAATTTCACTGTTTAGTTCAGATATAGTTTTACTAAGCCCTTTGTTATCAGCCTCCAACTGAACTATGTATTTCTTCTGCTTTTCACCTTGTTGACAAACTTCAGCACTTCTGATACACAGCTTTCTGTAGGAGGTTGCCAGTTCTTCAAAGGTTAGCTCATCTTCACTAGAATCTTCATCAGAATTGCAAACCCCAGTAAGGGCTGTGACATGTTTGGCTGATTCTTCTTCAAAATCACTCTCAGAATCTTCATCAGACCAGGAGACTGACAATCCTTTCTTTTGTTTCTTGAGATAAGTAGGACATTCAGCTCTAATATGTCCATACCCTTCACATCCATGACATTGAATCCCTTTGCTGTGATTGTACTTTTCTTCTGGTTTTGCTCTTCTGCCAGAGTCATAAGATCTACTGATGTCAGATGAGATGTTCTTGGCATTAGGTCTTGGCTTCTGATCCATTCTTCTCATAATTTTGTTGAATTGTTTACCAAGCATAGATATAGATTCAGATAGATTCTCTTCTCTACTTTCCTCTGCTTCTTCTTGAGAGTTGGACACAAAAGCTATGCTTTTGTTCTTCTTTTCAGAATTTTCACTGATCCCCATCTCAAAGGTTTGAAGAGATCCAATTAACTCTTCTACCTTCATTTTGCTGATGTCCTGTGCCTCTTCTATAGCTGTAACTTTCATATCAAATCTCTTAGGTAGGGATCTAAGGATTTTTCTCACCAGCTTTTCATCAGACATTTTCTCTCCCAAAGCTCCTGAAGTATTAGCAATATCAAGTATATTCATATGAAAATCCTTAATACTTTCATCATCTCTCATCCTTAGATTTTCAAACTTCGTAGTTAGCAGTTGAAGTCTTGACATCTTCACTTTGGAGGTGCCCTCATGAGTAGTCTTGAGGGTATCCCAGACATCTTTGGCTAGTTCACACTGGTGTACTAGTCTGAATATATTCCTGTCAATTCCATTGAATAAAGCATTTAAGGCTTTAGAGTTGCCAAGCGCCAATGCCTCTTCATCTTTGTCCCATTCTTCCTCTGGTTTAAGATTTTTCTTGCCATCTTTATCAGTAATGACAGGATGTTCCCATCCTTTGTTCACAGCTCTCCATGCTTTACTATCCACGGATTTCAGAAAAGCCACCATGCGAGGTCGCTTTTAAGATGCACCGCTTATTTGTAGACATATATGTAATAGTGATGGAGACATTATGGGCCCTAATTATTAGATCTAATAATGCATATCAAGATCTAGGGGTTCAATGACAGTCCAAATCTAAGAAATTGAAATTGAAATTAAAATTAAAATTAAAATTGAAATAAACTTTGGACAGAAAATTGCTATGCAATGTCCTTGTACTCAAGGCCATCATAGAATGACCAAACACCAAATTATCCAAACTCTAACTTGTTGAAATTTTCATTGTAGGATTATTGGACTAGAATAACTTTAATTAAATTTTTCATTGCATGAACATGATGTCCGACCTTTTCACATATCTATCCGGATTATAAGCGAATGGTTACGTGTCAAACCACGTGTCCCTGAAACAATCAGTATTTGCCACTCTTCAAAGGAAGAAATTATTTTTTGGAGAGCGGGTCTTCGGGATCCTTTTAGTGGGGAGAATTAGTCTTCATATCTATATGCTCTAGTCAAGTAGTTAGGAGGGAATCGATTCCTCGCCCATCAATTTCGCTCATAATCTAGGCCTACAGATATCCTTACACTAAGGGTTGGAAAGATCCTTCACTTTTACATATTCATCACACTTAAACTGTTTTGTGATCATCTTTGTAAGTAGGATTCCCCTTATTATATTTTTGCAAGTACAATTAATGTCTATCATGGGTCATTGGTAAAACTAAATTAGGTCACACTTCCCTCCAACTTTCACTCGCCCCATTATCTTTAGTTATCTTTTTCAAGATGGTTCCATGAAGAAGCGCCATAATAGCTAACAACACTAACAACAAAGATAAAGAGGCCTTAGCAGAGAAGTGTGATACTAATGAAGAGTTATGTAATTCCAACCAAGCCTTGAAGGAGAAAGTTGTGACCCTTTAGGAGCAAGATCACAAAGATATGTTTGTCTAAGATGAGGTCCTAGATCCTTAACCTCTCTCCGACAAGATGTTGGGCGCTCTGGTGCCAAAAAACTTCAAACTACCATCATTATGAAGTTTGATGGGATAAGTAAACACTAAGAACATATCACTGCCATCAACATTTGGATTGCAATTATAGGCTCCTTCGACTCCTTAAATAAAAAACTCTTGTCCATCACTTTCAAGGAGGAAGGCCTTAAGTGGTTCATGAACCTCCCTCATCTTTTAGGGACCACTTATCAAGATCTCTTGAGAAAACTGGTCCATCAATTTTTTAGAGAAAGCACTGAAAGGTTCCAATGACCAGCGTGCTAAATGTTCTCTATGGGCATATCGAGTCATTAAGAGTATCTCTCTCAGAATCAACGAGGCAATTAATAAGGTGATACATCCAAACCACAAGATGTTCGCGGGAAAATTCCGAAATTGTTTGAGAGTCAATCATCTCAACGAGTCTCTCGCCCAGAAGCTAGCCAAATCATGGCGCAAGCTGAATGTTATATTAAAGAGGAAGAAAGAAGTGCAAATAAGAATGTCAAGGATGTCATAGAACTTGCCTTCGGAAAATCTGATTCATTACAGCAACAGTTCCAGAAAAAGTTCTGTATTTCTCGAAGACTTCATTTGATGGAGAGTTCTCATCACCTGATGTGACAATGGCAAGCCTTAGGCCTCCGACTCTCCTATCTAAATCAAGTGAAATGTTAGCACTGAGGGAGGATTCGAAGGTGGCATTAAGCCATTGTTGCAAAAACTCGATGGGGCCAAAAACTCGAAAATTTCCCTCAGGACCTTCCCGTGCCTTGAGGTCACTAAAGGCAATCCCCAAGGATTAATATAGGTTGCCCAAAACTAATTTGCTCAGGAAAATATTTTTCCTTTCATTAAATTGGGTATCCAAAGGAATAAACTTCTTGTCTACTTGAAGAAAACAGGAACAAAAAACAAAGTGATATAGCCAGAGGGTAAGGAAGGGTATATGTTCCTGGGCTCTTATGCTGTTAGTATGATGGTCTTTGATGAAAACACAAAAACTAGGGTGTGAGAAGGTTAAGTTATGCTTAGTTTTGTTTATCATAGTGGGGTCAAAAATTTCCCTAGTTATCGAAGGCCAACAATTGCTGCTATGTCAAAAAGCGTGGGGGTAACCATTCCACATGGCAGATGAACATGTTGGTCAATGTTTCCCAGAAACGAATAGTAACGACCAACATGTGAAAATTATACTTAGGACCAGATCTTGATAGTTATATCAAATCAAAGGCACTGAAGTCCTTTCAAACTCTTTCCTTCTTCTGTTGAACTCTGTCTAGCCAATTGATATAGGAAGAATTGTTGATTGAAGTAGATGCATGAAATACACGGTTTCTCATGAAAATGAAATAAAAGGATTCATCCTTAAAAATAAGGGGTTTGCACGATGAGAAACAAGGAAAAAAGCTCTCCAAGTTTTGTGGTTTCTTATTCGGCCTGGGTAAAGGACCCATGAAAGCGTGAATAGTACCTGAAATGGAGTAAGGGATGAGTGTATCACCCAAAACCCCAAAACTTATATATAAACCATTAAACAAGAATTTAAGGTATCACCAACGAAAAATCTTCAATAACACATAATCATTTATCAAAACTCAGCAGAGTAATATTAAAATTAGTAATAAAACATAAAAACTTTCAACTTTGGTCTCGTAAGGCTTAACTTTCATAAACTGATTAAAATAGAACTGTAATAACCAACTCTCAACAAACTCAACATTACTCAATAAATCAAGTACTAAACTTCAACAAGATCAAATATTCAACTTAAACAATCAATTTCAAAAACAAGAGAAACGCCTCATCCCGATGTTACAGAATCTGATCATTAACAATTGAAAATGTTAATGAAAATAACATCAAGAATTATTTCCCACTAACACCAGTAACTCTACTCCTGAGAATCAGCCAGATGTCCATGGTGGACAATATTAAAGCAAAGGGGGTGATAATAGAGTTTCAAAATTAGCCATGAAAGCAAGCAAGGTATCACATAACAACAAGTACACACGCTAATCATAACAACATCAGGCCATCAAGTATTTCCCTCCAAACAATACTCCACTAAATAATCGTTACAAATGCGATACTAACACAAATGTACTCAATAACCGACTCAACATGCTCTATCTTTTCTCTTCTTTCTATCTTTTTCTCTTTTCTTCTAATTAGGTTATCTTACAAAATCCTCTATTAGCTCTAATTGTGGTATTGGGCTTAACCCACCCAACTATTATTTCTAACTCACTTAGGCCTAATAGCTATTATCTTATTATTCTACTAATTACTCAAATAGCTCAATTAGCATAATAACACACAATTAAATAATTATCACACCAAACAATATTAAATAAAACAAACAATTATCAAAACACCAAATAATGCTAATTAAATAAATATCTAATAAAATTGGGATATTACAACTCTCCCCCACTTAAAAGATTTTCGGCCTCGAAATTTACCTCAAACAAACAATTTCAGATACGATTTCCTCATCTTATCCTCGAGTTCCTAAGTGATATTGCCATCGGCCACTCAACCCCATATCACTTTCACCAAAGCAATTTCCTTACCACGAAGCTTTTTCACTTCTCGATCCTCAATTCGCATAGGTGATGTATCAAGCGTCAAATTATCTCTTACTTGGACATCATCTAATTGAACAACATGCGATGTATCCACAATGTACCTCCTCAATTGAGACACATGGAAAACTTCATGAAGATTAAAAAGAGACGGTAGAAATGCAATCCAATAAGCCACTTCACCTACTCTCTCGGAAATTTGATAAGGACCAATGAAACGCGACGTCAACTTACCCGACTTCAAAGCTCTACCAACACCTGTTATTGGCGTAACTTGAAGAAATACATGTTCATCCTTCTCAAACTCAAGAGCCTTCCTCCTCTTATCATGATAACTCTTCTGACGACTCTGAGAAGCCTTTATCTTCTCTTGAATCATCTTAATCTTATCTGTAGTCTGTTGAAATAACTCGGGTCCAACCACAACACTGTCTCCTGATTCATACCAACACAAAGGAGTTCTACACCTTCTACCAGACAAAGCTTCAAAAGGTGCCATCCTAATACTCGAATGGAAACTACTGTTATAAGTAAACTCGATCAAAGGCAAGAAATTATCCCAAGCTCATCCTTGTTCCAAAACACAAGACCTTAAAAGATATTCAAGTGATTGAATAGTCCTCTCCGTTTGATCGTCAGTCTGCGGATGATACGCCGAACTCAAACGTAACTTAGTACCCAAAGCACTTTGCAAACTTTCCCAAAATCTAGAAGTAAATTTGGATCCCTATCTGAAACAATACTCGACGGAATACCATGCAAACAAACAATCCTCTCGATGTATAGCTTCGCAAGTCTCTCCATCGAATAATCCATCTTCATCGGAATAAAATGAGCAGATTTTGTCAATCTATCCACAATGACCCTAATCGCCTCACAATTAATCGAAGTCCTTGGCAAACCCGAAACGAAATCCATAAAAATACTATCCCACTTCCACTCGAGAATAGATAACGGTTGCATCAAACAAGACGATTTTTGATGTTCAATCTTTGAATATTGGCAAGTCAAACATGAATAAACAAACTCCGCTATATCTTTCTTCATACCTTGCCACCAAAATAATTTCCTCAAATCTTGATAAATTTTAGTAGCACCAGGATGAATACTCAAACCACTTCTATGCCCTTCCTCAAGAATCCTTTTTCTCAAATCTGCAACATCCGGAATACAAACTCGATCACGACATCTCATGATACCATTCTCATCGATCCGAAAGTCACTACCTTTTCCTTGATTAATCAATGTCATGATGTCACCCAATTTCAAATCTGATTTTTGACATTCTCTAATCTCATCAAGAATGCCACATGTAAGCTTCAACATACCAAGCTTAACACACAAAGACGTCATTTCACAAACCAAACTCAAATCTAGAAATTGTTCCAACAATTCCAATTCTCGCGTCATCAACATAGACACATGCAATGATTTCCTACTCAATGCATCGGCTACAACATTCTCTTTTCTAGGATGGTAATTCAAGCCAAAATTATAATCTTTCAAGAATTCCAACCATCTTCGTTGCGTCATATTCAACTCTTTCTGATCAAAAAAATACTTCAAACTCTTTTGATCACTAAACACATCAAATCTTGATCCAAACAAATAATGCCTCCAAAGCTTCAAAACAAACACAACGGCGGCCAACTCTAAATCATGCGTCGGATAATTCCTCTCATGAACTTTAAGTTGCCTTGAAGCATAAGCTACCACTTGCCTTTTTGCATCAAAACACCTCCCAAACCCAACAAAGAAGCATCACAGTACACAACAAACAGTTTCAAAGGATCCGGAAAAATCAATATAGGAGCAGTAGTCAACCTCCTTTTAAGTTCTTGACAATTCGCTTCACACTGCGAAGTCCAAATAAAAGCTTGACCTTTCCTAGTCAATTGTGTCAACGGCCAAGATAACTTAGAAAATCCTTCAATGAACTTCCTATAATAACTAGCCAAACCAAGAAAACTTCTAATCACAGAAACAGACTTAGAAAGCTTAGAAAGCAACTTCTTCTCTTTCAATACAGACAAAACAATCCTCAAATGCTCAGCATGATCGTCTTCACTCTTAGAATAAATCAAAATATCATCAATGAACACAACCACAAACTTATCCAGATAATCATGAAAAATCCTATTCATATACTCCAAGAATACACCAGGTACATTAGTCACACCATTTTCACCTACATTAAAGCTCCATAAAGGCCTTATCCTTCCAAACTTCATTCCTTAAGCATATTTTCCAAACAAATCATCCAAACACCTTCCATATATCATATAGAAGTTGTCCAGGCCATTCAGTAACATGTGTAACACTTGTATTCCATTGTTGCTTTTCAAATTTTTCACTTTGTAGGTGCTATCGGGTTTGATGTTACAGAGGTGATCAAAGCATTCTAAGCATTAATTCAAACACCATCCCTGGACATCAAGGAAGCTTTACAGATCATTACCACGCTTCTGTAACAGCTCCAAGCAAGCTCACGACCTCCATTTTTAGAGGTAAAAACTAAAACTTTGAACTCTTGGTTAGAAGCATCATTCCCTGCAAAACTTGTTACCAATCTACTCAGAATAATGTAGGGAATAATAGCCCTAACATTTTAGGGCCTAATTTTTTGTCTTGAGAATTTAATTTGAAAACTCAATTTTAGGGTTCTTGAGCATTTTCCAGAAATTCATGAGTTAAAGTGAAAATAAATAAAAACTAATTACATATTTGAATTCCTCTCGAAAAAATAAGCAAGTTTGGTTTTTACACTTTTTAATTTGGTTGAGATTCAAAGCTTTTGCAATTTGGCCATATTTTGAAAAAAGTTACAGTAAGCATAACTCAACGAAGAAGATGAAGATGGCTGGGTTCAAAAGTTTGAATTTTGGCACTTGTTTTATAATATATTGATTGTTGCATGTTTAGATGATGACTAAATTGTAATAGCTTAGTTGGTTGTGTGTGTGTTTACAGCGTGTCCCAAAGGTCTAGGTTCGAATCCCCCTCGCCCCAGATTTTTTATGAATTATTTTGCTTTTTTACATTCAGGGTTGATAAACCCTTATTATGATACGTTTGAGCCTCATGATCAAAGCACGCACCTGGCCCAGTGGCTATTTTGAGTTGCAATATGAAGGGCATGGGTTCAAACCCCATTAGCAACAAAATTTTGTTTTTTAGCACTTATTTCCTTTGGTTTTTTACTTAACTTTGAAAAATCATAAAAAATAGAAAAATCAATCTTTTTGACTTGTTCTTTTTTGTGTAGTTTAATTAACTTGTGTATTTTCATATCATGTTTAAAAAACTCAAAAATATTTAATATTTTATCATTTAAAAATTAATTTTAAACATGCCCTTTTATATATTAAAAATCCACCAAAAATCATTTTATTTTAAATATTTCTTCAAAGTAGATTTGTGTATTTTTGTAAATATATGTTAGGGTTAGGTTAGTATCTTCTTGACTATACCATGTAATCTTAGACCAATTCTCTTTTAGAATATGGTATTTAATCATTAAAAAATCAATTAGGTTTAGGTGTGATTTCTAAACCCTAATTTCAAACCCTAATTCAAAAAACTATTTGATCTTTGCTTATCCATGTTAAATGTGATTTGTTTACCTTGATCATTGTCTTTTGTTCCTGGACATGCACTTGTTGATTTTATCCTTGTATTCTTATATTTGTTATCCATTGTATTATCATTGTATATACTTTGTTTACCTACCCCTTCTTTAAAACATTGGTACTAAGAGGAGAATTATTCCCGGTGAAACTACTCTTAGTCCATTGACCCCCCATTTTTAAAACCTTGGCATTGAGAGAAGAATTATTCCTGGTGAAACTACTCTTAATCCATTGACCTTTTAATTGTTAAAACTCAACACCCAAAAAGATTTTGGCCACTTTGGCCCTTTTATTTTTCCTTTTAAGAGGAACTACAAAAGCTCTGACTTCCCTATTGTTAAAGGGGTATGTAGGCCTAAGATGCGATGTCTTATCGAGCTCACTTTTAAAAACTTCTTTTCCCATCCCCACACTCTTTTTCAACAAATTCACATATGGTTTTTCCAAAAGATGTATACAAAAACAATAACATTTTCAAAGAGGTTCCCATGGAGTACCATGGACATGAGGTTCCCCCTTACCCAAATCTCTGATAAGTTTATTAGTTTTGATTTTAAAATTGGGATGTTACACATGTCATCAAGTGAGGGTATATGCTATGACTTGATCAAAATGATTTAGAGAATTGATTGTGCAATCTAGAACATTCACCCCAAACATGAAAATGGTGACACAGTCCTCAAAAGCTGAAAATTGCCTTCATTATTCACATTTCGCACTAGTGCAATCGATTTCTCTAATGGTGCAATCAATTGCTCCTCTTCAAAAAGCACAAATCTAGCGCAAAAACAGTGGGTGCAATCGATTGCTCTATTGGTGCAATTGATTGCTCCTCTTCAAAAAGCACAAATCTGGCGTAAAAACAGTGGGTGCAATCGATTTCTCTATTGGTTCAATCGATTGCACAGGAAACATAATGCAAATCTGGTGCAAAACATGTGAGTGCAATCGATTTCTCTACTTGGGCAATCAATTGCTTGCTGAAAAATGCCTCTTTGGTAGATGCTCTGGATTAGTACCTACAAAACACAAACAAAAAAAAAAGGACAAAGCAAAATCTTTATTATATTTTTGTTAGCATATCATATACAAACTAAAACAAATGTGCTTGATGATTGATAAGTGCCAAAATGTCGATATTTTGAATATACAATTGTGGCACTTATCGATTCTATTCGTATAGTTTTTGTAATAAAATCCCAACTTTTGTATAAAAATGTGTATATTTGAGTTTTGATGCGTTTATGTATTGTTTAATAGTTTTTCATTTGTTTTTATAGGTATTTATGCATATCGCAGCCTCGAGGAATAAAGTGTCGAAGGCATGACTTCGATTGTGCAATTTTGGAGCTGAATAATTATGCATAACAGTCCGCTTAGCGACGCACTAGCACGCTTATGCTATCAAATTTCAATAAGCCCGCTTGAAGCGGAGCAAAACAGAAGCTGGCAGATTTTTTGGGCCCGCTTAACGTAGGTCACTCGCTAAGCGAGCTTGACTTTACCGTTGTAGATATTTTTTCCACGTTGGGTCCTCCGCTTAGCGAGCCTACCCCGCTCAGCGGACATGTGCTGAATTGCTTTTATATTTCTTTCATTTGACACATTTAGGTTATTGTTTTGGGAAGGTTTTTGGTCCCAACTCCATCAACTTCTTTCTTAGAGTAGGATTAGCTTAGAAAACAACACCGGGTCATGCACTTGGAAGATCGGAGGTGGATTTCTCATCAACCGGAGCTGACAACCCGCGAGATGCTTGGTTTATCTCTTCTATTCTCTGTGTATTTCTTTGTGTTGGGTTTGTTTGTATAGTTACTTGAATCTTATGTATATTTACCGATTATAATGTTATATTTAACTTGCTTTACATATCTGTGTTGATGTTATCCTGGATTTTTGCTCTATGTTGGGGATTTGGGTTGCTTCAGAGATAAACTTCTTAAATCTTTATCTAGGATGATAATCTGTTGCTTCTGAACTCTGGAGATAGATTTAGAGCTTACTCTTACGTTTGTGAAGAGTGAATATATTTGCATGCCTGATAAGTTATTTCTCTTCTCAGAATGTGTATATTCTTTTTCTGTCCATATCTTTGTTTACTTTTCGTTCATTCAAACCCGAGCACGAAACCGTAGAAACTGTTGAATGGCATTCTCAGCATCTATTTGGACACGATAAATCCCGGAGTAATATTTTCAAATCTTTTGTTTCTTGCCGCTATGCTCACATCAACAAAATGGCACCGTTATCGGGGGTGGTTGTAAATTGCATCGCAATAGTTTTCGTGGTTTTGAGCTTTGAATATATCTTATATATTGTATAATTTCACTTGTATATATGCTTACTTGTACATGTTTACTTGTTTATATTCACCAACTTTCTCTTTTTGTATGATAATAATTGTATTTGTTCCATACTTGTATATACGTGTTTGTTTGTGTATATAGTTGTATATTTTCGTTTTAATGTTTGTGATGTTTTTGTATATATTTGTACCTGTAACGTTCGTTGAGTGTTTTGGTTAGGAAACTTTCTTTAGGTTTGCGCGGCGAGACGTCACCATGGCATGATTGGAGGAAGCTACTTTCCAAACACCAAAACAATAAAGGTGTCGAGCTAACGACGTAAAACAAGCGCTTGTTGGGAGGCACCCTAACGGTTCTAAATGTTGTTTATATTTCTGTTTATGAGGTATTTAGGTGAAGTGGTGAGTGATTAGAACAGCTGGTGCAGTTCTGATTTTTCTGAGTTTTGCTGTGTCCACTAAGTGGAGCAGATCTCGCTAAGCGAGCATAGCATAATTTTGTTTTCCTGCTCTGTACCAGTGGGTCTCCCATTCCACTTGGTTCCCTTCTTTTTCCCACTATCACCAAGGCTAATTAGTTGTATATATTAGTTTTGTTTTTCTAATTCTTTTATTGATTGTTTGTACTCAAATTTTGTTCGGTATTCGAAGATTTTTGAGGTGATTTTCCAGAGCTTGAGTGTTTCAACTAGCGGATGTATGGTAGGATATTGTTTTTGAAGTTGTGTGGTGTCGTTTTCTTTACCTCCCCGTTTCACTTGGGAGGACGGCACGCTAGACCCTTCACGCGAAATTTGGAAGGAGAATGCGCCCGTGGTGGGATGAATTTTATTTCAGTTCTTCCTACGATATCACACGAACTTTCTTATTTGTCCTACGAGTAGGAAAGGGGAAAAAAGATCTCAACTAAACCCTAGGAGTTTGCTAAGTGTGGGGATTTCACCTAGACTAGAAATTCTGGAGTCCGGGGGGTCGGTTATACATAGGGAAGTTTTAAACACCCTACATATCTGTAGTACTCTACAGGAACCTTCTCTGTGTCATTTGTGATTGTGTTTGCTGCTAATGATTGGGAAAGTTTCTCCTTTGTGTTAGGAGAAGGAATTGATTTGATTAAAGAAAGACAGACAGACAGACTGACTGACTATTTTTGGTATTTTATTAGCTCGCTGAGATTCCTTGTGAACCTCATGCCTACATATCCCTAGTGGAAGTCAGAGCTTAATGTAGTTCGGGGAACTAACTAGGGAAATTAATTGTTTTTGGTGCCTTGCTTGAAGCTCAAGGTTGAAGCTTGGAATTAAATCTCTGTTTACAGTAAAGAGACATGAAATCATCTCTACAGAGAGGTATTTGTACTATTCTACCACAAACATTTAAAAGTGACAGAATAACAGGATTCATTTCATTCAAGAGGGGAGTCTACTTGGTTGATCAAGTATGACAGCCATTGTGCCTCTAAAATGAAAGAAAGATGCTCGTCCAAATTAGGGAAAGTGTACAAGTCTGGGGATGTGCCAGAGCATGTCTTTCAGAGTCCTAAATGGGAGACTTTGATTGAAATTGAAATTGAAATGTTTGTTTGTTTGAATGTGGTAGAGTAGTAAAAATATCTCTCTATAGAGATAAGCTATGTCTATCTACTGTATAAAAGATTTGACTTTAGCTGGCTTGTATGAGGCCCAAGCTTGAGGCTTTTTGATTGATTAATTAATTGTTATTGACTCTGGGAGATGACTCCACTGGGGATTAATTACAGGGTATTTTTGTGTTCTGTACAAAGCCCAGAATTGAGGCTGACTCTACTTAGGGAGACTCTATTTGTGTGCCTTGTACAAAGCCCAAGGTTGTGGCTAACTGTTGAGGATAATTGAATTTTTAAGACTATGAATGACTCTATTTTATGTGCCTTGTACAAAGCCCAAGGTTGTGGCTGACTCTAGCTAGGGTAAATATTATTTTCTGCCTTGTACAAAGCCCAAGGTTGTGGCGGACTCTTAAATAAACTGAGTATGGATGACTCTATGGGGAAAAGATCCTAAGTGTTAGGAATCTTTGACACATAAAAATATGGTTTATCTGCCTTGTACAAAGCCCAAGGTTGTGGCTACTGAAAGATGAAGAACTTACTGGGGAGACTCTATTATCTGCCTTGTACAATGCCCAAGGTTGAGGCTGACTCTTGACAGGGGAGTTTTATTGTTTGGTGCCTTGTATGAAGCCCAAGGTTGAGGCTAACTGTTTTTGTTGGTTTTGACTCTATTGAGGAGATTTTATTTATTAAAAGACTGTTTTTCTTTGGAAGCTAACCCTTTCCAGGGATTTTGAGTCAGCTGGAGAAATTGTTTGTTAAAAGACTGACTTTATCATGTTTTTTGGAGGCTGACCCTTTCCAGGGGTTTTGACTCTTTTGGGGAAATTATCTCCTAAGAGAAATGAATCTTTATTTATTTGACATTTAATAATTGACTTTGGAGGCTAACCCTTTCCAGGGGTTTTTATTGAAAATGAAAGAATGTGTGGAAGCTAACCCTTTCCAGGGATTTTGAAATGTAGGTTGATTTTAATTGACTTTGGAGGCTAACCCTTTCCAGGGGTTTTGTTGGAAATGAATGGCAGAAAGATTATCTAATGGAGACTTCTTGTTTAAAGCCCAAGATGGAGGCTGACTCAATGCTGAGGATGACCCAAAGCATGGATCCTAGACTCTGCTAAGGAAGATTGATGAAGATAAGGGTGACAGAGACTGTCCATGTCTCTCATTCCAAAAGGTGTACTCAATGCAAAATTGAGACAAAACTTAGCTTGTTTAAAGTCTGGTTTAAATTGGAAGAAACTCACTAGGGTAGGCTAAAAGGTGACTAAAGACCTGTTCCTATGTTTATAAGAAACCTGATGGGTCCTTGTATACAAGCTCAAGAGGAAGCTGGAAATGCTTTTAAGAAGCCTGTGGGTCCTTGTACAAAGCCCAAGAGGAGGCTAATCGAGGGTCCTTGTTATAGCACAAGAGAAAGCTATGTAGTTTTGAACTTATTTTGGCTCTAAGCAAATGGGTAAGAGGTTTCACCGGGAATAATTCCTCTTTGGGTGGATGTGTCCTATTTATTTGGATTCTAAGGTTTTTGCCAAGATGTTTCACCGGGAATAATTCATCTTGGGGGTTTGAACTACAGATCTCTAATTAGGAAAGAGCCTTCACCGGGAAGACATTCTCAATCCTAGGTCATATTCCTATAATATATATATAGTTTAACTGTCCTAAGGTTTATACTCAAACGTAGTTCTAAACTAATATATATATGCACAGTTTATGTTTGACAGTAATTTAAATAAAGACTGTAAATTGAAAGCTTGTAAAGCCTAACCTGGATGGAGTGGAGGCCATTGAAGAAGTATGTACAGAGCCTCAACAGTAATTTTTGTTGTTTTGTTGATAACAGTTGAATATATATATGATAAACAGTTAATGGTTTTTGAAAACAGAAGAAGTGAAGATGGACAAAGGTCACATAGGTATCTGAAGAGTTTCACCGGGAATAATGCCCTTCAAATACCAGAAGAATGTTTTGAAAACAGAAAGAAGATTTTGAAAATACAGTTTTTGAAAACAAGCTAAGAAGAGAAGGTTTTTGGGACTTACACTCTATTAGAGGCCCAGTACTTTACAGTACTGGTGTAAAAGCAATTTGAAAAAAATGATTTGGAATGATGCAAGGTTTTGTTGTTTGAAAACCCTAATCATCCGTTTAATCAGAGATTGAAAACAATTTTGAATATTGACAAAAGTCAACTTAATTAAGGCAAAGATGAAATCTATACCCAATTAAGACCTAAATAATTAGGGTTTTATCATAAAATTCTTCACAAAGTAATTAGGTTTAAACAAAATGAATATATATATTTTAAAGTATTTAAGAAACATTTAAAACATACTATTTTAAACCTAATTAAAATACATGAAATAAATAATATTTTTTATGATTTTTTGATTATTCACAAAGTAGGTATATTAAATAGCAAGTGTGTGAAAAATGAAGTGAAAATGATTTAATTTGATAAGTTTATTAATTGTGTGAAGTTTGTATAAAAAAAAGAATAAAAATGGATGCTAAAAAATTGGTTTGGCCCTAGAGAGGTTCGAACCCACGCCCTTCATGATCACATTTCAAAACTTAACCAACTGAGCTGCGCGCGCAGCTTGTTAACTATATACCCTCAATATATTATATTTTCAGATAAGCCAGGAAATTCAAATTTTACGCGCGCCATGTTCATCTTCTTCCTCGAGCTTCAGATTTTCAAATTCCTAACTCTCTGGTTTCTCAACTAAATGGCATGATGTAAACATCAATCTCACTCGTTTTTGGACAAGGAACATGATTATGGGCTCAGAATTCATTTATTCTAAGTGTAACTAACGAATTTCATTATGAACACGAAGAACACATAAACCCTAATTTTAAAATTAAATGATGCACAAGATGAATAAATGAATGATGATAGAGGGTTTTCAATCCTCTGATGATGCTGAACAAGATAGAATCGAGCTTTACCACTAAGAGTACTTAAATTAAATAGGTGGAGTTCAGAAACTTACCTCTGAAAATGGAGGTCGTGAGGATGATGGAGAGCACCTGGGCTTGAATGAATGATCTCAATAGCTTCCCTGAGACTCAATGATGCTAACTGAATGCTTATTACAGCCTGAATCCTTCTGAATTGTTCTATGGACCTCCCTCGATTTCAGCTTCAAGTGAACATGGAGGGTGTTGATTCTTGAGTTACAGATGAGCTGCAGCCATCTGGTTAGCTTCACTATGACCTGAGGAGTGTGCCTGGATGATTGGCTTGGCTCAGAACCTCCTGAATTACTCCATGGACCTCCAACTGCAAATGCTCCAAAGTGAGAGCAACAATGGTGTTCCTCCACTTACAGAAGTGATCCAGGTGCTTGGATCACCTCAAATGACCTCCCTTGAGATGTTAGAATGTTCACTTCCCAAAGATGAGCTCTGGTTTGAAGAAATCGATTCTTCTTGCCAAAGAACTTTGAAAAACAATGAACATGAGAAGAGAAAGAGAAAGCAAGGAATATGGTTGCTTTGGTGTGTTTTTGAATGAGGAATGCATCTGTATTTATAGGCAAATGGATCAGTATAGCTGCAGAGGAGTGAGCTTCCTTAGTGAAGTTGATTTGCTTTCTTAGCCATGAAGGAGGTTTGCAAGTATCTCTTATGCAATGATGAGAATTTTGATTCCATTTGATCAATCCCCTAGCCCTCGATTTTGTTTAATCTTAGGGGACAATTCTGAGCCAGAAATGAGCTCTAATTGGTTGGTGAGAAGATTCCTTGGGTGATTCATCAATTTGCCATAAATTCACAAATGTAATCATTACATAATCACATGTTCTTGTTTTTAGAATCTTCTTCAATTCTTATGGCATGGTGAAAATGAATGCATGGCATGGTTTCAGATGTGTTATGGGTCGTGTAGCATCCATAAGAGAGGTTATTTGCACAAAATTTGCAAAGTCCAAAAGTGTCCATGACCTATAATTTTACTTCATGAGGCCAACTTTGAACAAGCATAACTCTTAGCTCAAATTGAATTTGGAGAAGGTTGAACACAATTTGGAAAGCCCTAAACATCTACTTTAAATCATTAGTTTATGTCTTCTTCAGAATCATTTGGGAAATTTGTGAAAAATGAGCCCAAAGTTGGATGAAAACTAGGTTAAAACACTTAGAAAAATTTCTAAGTGTTTATGACCTAAACTTCAAAATTTCCAAAACTTCATAAATGGTTGATCTTTTGAAAAAAGTTCCTTTGTAAGATGTTGTTTTATTTTGCAAGATCTACAACTTTCATGTTGGAAGTTTTTTGAGTTGTGTAGGTGAAATTTTGAGTTCTCACCATGCCCTCAAAAACCCTAATTCCCGACTTTTTGCTCCTTGATGAATTTCTTTGAATTTCTTTGGTCAAATGACTTTAATATCCATATATTGATGATATTGATCTTTGAAAGTCATTTTTTGACCAAAAACCTTAAAAGTCAATGATGATCCTTCACAGTTGACTTTTCCCTGACAAAGTGAATTTTTGGGCTTTTGTGTAGAAACAAGATCTTCTCCTCAAATGAATGATGTAAATGGATTATATTGAGGTAGTAGAGATTTTTGAATCATGTCTTGAGTTTTGGATTCATGCCCTGATTAAAAGTCAACTATCTTGGTGAATTAGGTCAAAAACCCTAATTGTCGACCAGAGGACAATGATGACTGTAGACTTTGAACTGAGATGTAATGTCCAGTGGATCTTGTCATATGAGTTATTTGAAGATGATTGATGTCTTTGAATGGTTCCCTGGGGCTTTTTAGGGTTTCCCAAAAGTGATCCCTGACTTTAGTCCTTGATAGGCTCCAAACCCTAGTCTGTTGATCTGAGTAATCCTGTGCTTAGATGACTGGGTGTCTTAATCAATCATAGGTGTAATAATGAGGCTTTTGAGTCTTATGATTGTATTAGAGACTAATCCCTCTATTGATTGATCCTTTGCCTGAGTTTTCTTGTCTTTGAATACCCTCGATTGAATGTCAGGCTGCTTTGGGTACTTGCTTTGACTTGATGAAATCCTGAAGATATGTCATCTCAGGGGGGTCAAAAATTAGGGTATGACAGATGCCCCTATTTAAGTTTCTTTTATCTGGAGGGAGAGAGATTGAGATCTCGATCTCTCCTGCGTAAAAGAGACTTAAATATCAAAGAATGCCCGGATTTTGGGCGCTCCTGAGATGATAAAATCTTTGCATGACTTGATCCCGTTGTCGCGCTTGGCGGGGGATGAGGAGACAAACTCCTGCAGAAATACTTGATGTGGATTCTGGTGAATGGATGGCAATGTAGGATGCGCAATCCATCTTCTTTAACTAAGTGTTGATACTTAGAAAAAGGTAAACAACCTCCTCTCGTTCCGGATGTCCAAATCTCGAAACTGGTCTTAGTTGCGTTTGGACAATATCTCAGATAAAGAGAAAATTTCCAAAGGTTTGTTTCCTCGTCAAACTTCTTATCAGCGCTTGGAGATAAGATGCCATTTGACGGCTGTAAAGAAACTTCAAAGGTTTGTTTCCTCGTCAAACTTCTTACCAGCGCTTGGAGGTAAGATGCCATTTGACGGCTGTAAAGAAACTTCAAAGGTTTGTTTCCTCGTCAAACTTCTTACCAGCGCTTGGAGGTAAGATGCCATTTGACGGCTATAAAGAAACTTCAAAGGTTTGTTTCCTCGTCAAACTTCTTATCAGCGCTTGGAGATAAGATGCCATTTGACGGTAGTAAAGAAACTTCACCATCTTCCCTTTTGACTTGACGTCTTTGAAAGAATGTCATACGGCCTCATGATCTTTTGAGGGGCTAATGACTTTGTTTGAAGGCGGACGAACTGTTTTCGGGGTGAAAACTGCCATTCGTCAACTGATGCCTGGGGAATCAATGAACTGTTTTCCTAAGAGGAAAACTGCCATTCATCGACTCTGTGGGGAGTTAAACATCCCAGAAACAGACAAACTGTTTGAAGAAACTGCCATTTGTCGATCTCTTGAGTATTTAACAGACAAACTATCTTTTCTTGGGAAAAGACTGCCATTTGCCAATTGCTTAGGGGAACAAACTGTCTTCTGCCGGGGAAGACTGCCATTTGTCGACCCTGTCATGAAAGAAAGTGAGCAAACTGTCTTCTGCTGAAAGAGACTGCCATTCGCTGACTTTGTTATGATAGAGAGTGAGCAAACTGTCTTCTGCTGAAAGAGACTGCCATTCGCTGACTTTGTTGGGGAATCTGAACTATCTTCTGGACGAAGACTATCATTCGCTGACTCCGCCGGGGATCATGAACTATCTTCTGGATGAAGACTACCATTCACTGATTCTGTTAGGGAATCATTTGTCGATCTGCTGGGAGATTCTGAATTTTTCTTTGACAAGAAGTGGCACCTCTTGACCCTGCTGGGGAAATACCAAACCTGTAGAGAATTCCAAAATGTGAAGCAGACTATCTTGTCTGAAGAAGACTGTCGAATGTCGCTTTGCAGGAGAATCTCAGCTGAGGAATTCCAAAAGTGAACAAACTATCTCTTTGAGGGAGACTACCATTTGTTGACTTGCTTGGTGAGATCCTTGTGTATGAACTGTTGTTTCGAAGGAAAAAGTTTCTTCGGAACTTGCAGGGGAAACTTGAGTTCATGCCTCAATGACTTAGGCATTCACAGGATCAAAGCATGACTTGACTATGCAGTTGTGATGTAATGTATGCATGAATATTATGATAAAATGCAAAGTGAATGTGAATAGAATTGTCGCGGATGTAAAATCCTAAGATACGACTGAAATTCTTGTGGATCAGAAGAGGTCCTCTTCTTGTAGTTCGAACTCTGTTGGGAATATCTGGTTACCAGTTGTCCGTTGTCCGAAATGAGTAATATGAATTGAAGTAAAGATCCGTCATCGGGAGATGTTCGCAAAGCGACCTCATGGGGAAATCTTGGTTCCCGGAGTCTCAACCGTTCTCGGAGCAACTGTTTGCATTCTTCCTATTGTTTGTAAACCTTAGAAAGAAATTTCACCTTTATTTTCGCAAGTAAATTCATTTTTATTTTATGAAAACATTTGTTTCAAGAAATTGACTGTTTAAACTTAAAATGCATTCCAAGAAACTGAATAAGACTAGATTGCAAAGGAAAGCACAAGGCTCAAATTATTATATATGGAATGGTAATCAGCCAAATGCTTGATTCCATGGAGTATTTACAAAGTTGGAAATTGGTAATTTTCGGGAAAAGGGCTACGATGAAACGTGACGACCGTTATCTTTCCCTTCCACTCCGAGTTGCGCTGTATTCGTGCTTCGTAGAAGATGACCTACTGCTGATGAACACTCCGCTATGGATTTTGAATGATCAAGTTTGTCCTGAACACAGTTACTTGCCATATATCCCTAACTTTTGCGTAAACTACCCCTTTCGGGTTTTAAGTCTACCGGGATTGATCATCAATTTTTTTTTATGTCTCTAACTTTTGCCTGAATCGCCCTTTCGGGTTTTCGATTCACCGAGACGCTCTTTTTTGCCTAAGCTGCTCTTTACGAGTTTTCAACTTAGCGAGCTGTTTTTTTTTATTTATTTAGGCGAAGTATTTCTTGATTGCGTCGACGTTCACAGGACGGGTGAATTCTTCTCCATCCATAGTCGTGAGTATTAAGGCTCCTCCTGAGAAAGCTCTCTTGACCACGTAGGGGCCGTCATAATTGGGAGTCCATTTCCCTCTCGAATCTGTGAGAAAAGATTGAATCTTTTTTAGTACAAGGTCGCCTTCTTTGATTGTGCGAGGTCGAACCTTTTTGTCGAAAGCTTTCTTCATTCTTTTTTGATATAGCTGTCCGTGGCATAAAGCTGTCATGCGCTTTTCTTCGATTAAGTTCAATTCATCGAATCTGCTTTGACACCACTCGGCTTCTGTTAATTTTGCTTCCATCAAGACTCTCATTGATGGAATCTCAACCTCTATTGGTAGGACTGCCTCCATGCCATATACAAGGGAGAAAGGAGTTGCTCCAGTCGAAGTACGTACTGATGTACGGTAACCATGAAGAGCATACGGGAGCATTTCATGCCAATCTTTGTAAGTGATGACCATCTTCTGAATGATTTTCTTGATGTTTTTGTTAGCTGCTTCTACAGCTCCATTCATCGTTGGTCTATAAGGAGATGAGTTGTGATGTTCGATCTTGAATTCTTCACAAAGCTCCTTCATCATTTTGTTATTCAAATTTGACCCATTGTCAGTGATTATCTTGCTAGGAACTCCGTAGCGACAGATGATGTGATTCTTGATAAACCTGACGACAACTTGTCTTGTAACGTTTGCATATGAAGCTGCTTCAACCCATTTGGTGAAATAGTCTATGGCTACCAAGATGAAGCGATGTCCGTTGGACGCTTTTGGTTCGATCATTCCAATCATGTCGATTCCCCACATGGAGAAAGGCCAAGGGGAAGAGAGTATGTTGAGAAGAGATGGTGGCACATGAATTCTATCGGCGTAGATCTGGCATTTGTGACACCTCTTTGCATACTGGTAGCAATCTGACTCCATCGTCAGCCAATAATATCCTGCTCTCAGTATTTTCCTTGTCATGGTATGTCCATTGGTATGTGTACCAAAGGAACCTTCATGTATTTCTCTCATGAGTATTTCTGCTTCTTTTCTGTCAACGCATCTGAGCAGAACCATGTCGAAGTTTCTCTTGTACAAAACATCTTCATTCAAGAAGAATCTACAAGCTAACTTTCTTAAAGTCTTTCTATCTTTCTTTGATGCCCCAAGAGGGTACTCTTGCTTTTGAAGAAAGTTCTTGATGTCGTGATACCACGGTTTGTCGTCGATGATTGCTTCTACTGTGAACACATGAGCGGGCCTATCCAGGCGCATAACATCGATCCGAGGAATGTCATTCCAATGATTTATCCTAATCATGGAAGAGAGTGTGGCTAATGCATCAGCCAAATTGTTTTCTTCACGAGGAATGTGATGAAAATCTACCCTGTCGAAGAATGGTAATAATCTTCTCGCGTAGTCTTTGTAAGGGATTAGCCCTGGTTGGCGTGTTTCCCATTCTCCTTTGATTTGATTGATGACCAAAGCAGAATCTCCGTATACATCCAAGTGTTTGATTCTTAGATCCATGGCTTCTTCGAGACCCATGATGCAAGCTTCATATTCGGCCTCATTATTTGTGCATTTGAAAGTTAATCTGGCAGTAAATGGAATATGGGTACCCTGAGGTGTAACAATGATTGCCCCAATTCCTCGTCCATAAGCATTGACAGCTCCGTCAAAGATTAAGCCCCACTGGGATCCTATCTCAGGTCCTTCGTCTGGTAGCGGCTCGTCGTAATCTTTCATCTTGAGGTACATGACGTCCTCGTCCGGAAAGTCGAAACTGGTTGATTCATGACCATTGAGTGGATGGTGAGCCAGGTGCTCAGCTAGAATGCTTCCTTTCACGGCTTTCTGTGCGTGATACTCAATGTCATATTCTGATAACAACATCTGCCAACGGGCAATTCTCCCGGTTAAGGCAGGCTTCTCAAAGATGTACTTGATTGGATCCATATGAGAGATCAAACAAGTAGTATGTCGAATCATGTACTGGCGGAGACGCTTGGCAGCCCAGGCCAAAGCACAACACGTCTTCTCGAGCATGGAGTAGCGGGATTCACAGTCAGTGAATTTCTTGCTCAGGTAGTAAATGGCATGCTCTTTTCTCTTTGTCTCGTCTTGCTGTCCAAGAACACAACCCATGGAGTCTTCTAAGACGGTTAAGTACATTATCAAAGGTCTTCCTTCCACTGGAGGAGATAAGATGGGTGGTTCGAGCAGATATTCCTTAATGCTGTCGAACGCTTTCTGACAATCGTCTGTCCAGACGCAACTTTGATTTTTCCGTAGAAGTTTGAAAATAGGAGCGCAAGTTGCAGTCATGAGATATATGAATCTCGAGATGTAATTCAGACGTCCAAGAAATCCTCTAACTTGTTTCTCGGTTCTGGGTGAAGGCATTTCTTGAATTGTCTTGACTTTGTCTGGATCTACTTCGATTCCTCGTTTGCTGACGATGAAACCAAGGAGTTTTCCTGAGTAGACACCAAAGGTACACTTGTTGGGGTTCAGGCAAAGCTGAAACTTCCGTAAGCGTTGAAATAACTTTGTCAGATTTTGTATGTGATCTTCTTCATTTTCTGATTTGGCAATTATGTCGTCCACATAGACTTCCACTTCCTTATGCATCATGTCGTGGAAAAGCGTAGTCATGGCCCTTTGATAAGTTGCCCCTGCGTTCTTTAGTCCAAAAGGCATAACACGGTAGCAGAACGTGCCCCAGGGGGTGATGAAAGCTGTTTTTTCCATGTCTTCAGGTGCCATTTTGATTTGGTTGTATCCTGAAAATCCGTCCATGAATGAGAAAACTTTGGATTTTGCTGTACTGTCTACCAACATATCAATATGTGGTAAAGGAAAATCATCCTTAGGGCTAGCTTTGTTCAAATCTCTGTAGTCGACGCACATGCGGACCTTTCCGTCTTTCTTAGGAACGGGAACAATGTTAGCTAACCACTGAGGGTATTCTGAAGTGACGAGGAAACCTGCGTTGATCTGCTTTTGAACTTCCTCTTTGATTTTCATGGCCATCTCCGGATGAGTTCTTCTTAATTTTTGCTTGACCGGAGGGCATTCTGCTTTTAATGGCAAGTGATGCTCCACTATACTGGTATCCAACCCTGGCATATCTTGATAAGACCAAGCGAAGACATTTGAGAATTCTTTGAGTAGCTGTATCAAACTCTCTCTGATCTCTGAACTGAGCGAAGCTCCAATCTTAACCTCTTTTCTGTTTCCATCGGAACCAAGGTTAATGATCTCTAGAGGCTCATTGTATGGCTGAATGGCCTCTTCCTTTTGTTGAAGTAACCGTGAAATTTCCTTTGATATTTCTTCGTCTTCTTCTTCCTCTGCCTCGAATACAGGAAACTCAAAGCTTGGAGAAGTCATACGGTCGCACGTTTCAACGGGGTATTTTATGATTAATCTGCATATGTGTGATAAGTTTTATTTAGACAACGAGGGAAGACTCGGTGTATGCAGTTAATGGAATTTTTTGATGTTTTTTAAGGGTGTTTTTTAGGATTACCAATTTCCGGAAAAAGAGAAAAGGGAAAAAACTAAACGAAGGAACAGAATGACATTTTTATTTATGGACAGTCATTTCTTGAAACAAAGACCCTATAAAACAAAACTCTATTGCTTTGGGCGAAGCAAAGAGGGACATTTTCCTAAGAAATAGTAAAATGCAAAGCCCTATGAAACATCTCTTCACCCTGGGCTATGGTGAGAGGACAAAATAACGGTGAAAGTTCCTACTTAGGAGTGCGAACAACAGTTGAAACTTCAACAGCTGTCCAGTAGTGGCGAACCCCATTGTGCACTAAGTAATCTGGAACCTTAGGCTTAAGCTGGCCTGTGGTAGGTCTTGATTTACCAACCACTGTCTTTGCAACACTCAGACGATCTTCTTCTACTTCAGCAGACTGAGCGGTGTGAGCATACCCATTTCCAAGTGGAGTATGTCGGTTTTTCTTTTGAGGAAACTTCCAATCTTCTGAATGGAGAGACTCGTTGTCGGAGACACTTTCGAGATCATCCTCTTCTGTATTTTGGTCTTGCTCTTCTCCCAAGATGACATTGACTAGATATGTGAACTCTAGATTCGTAGCCTCGAAAGGTGACTTGGGGATATAATCCTCAATGATGATTTCACCAGTCGATGATGAATAGCAAGGGTTATACATCTCTTTTGGCTGAGAGAGGTATTCATAATCAATGTTCCATCCAGTTGGAACAATATCTTCAAGAGAGATTCTTGAACTTTCAGGAGCGGAGTATTTCACCATGTAGTCGAATTTTCCGCTTGGTTCTCCTAATGTATCCCAAGTCTCTTCGGGGATAGGAGGAACTTCTTCTGATGAACCATGACTTCTGGTGGTGAAGCTGTCAGTAACTTCATCACTGCTTGGTTGAGTCTTACTTTCAGATCCTTTAGTCGGATAACAGCAAGGTGGATCAGACTCTGGTAGGGAGATATATCCTGCTTTGTTAAGATAGGATAACCATTCCTCTTCATCGGTGTTTTCCGTACCGATGGTATTGACTGTTTGTTGAACAGGTTGAAGAAAACCTCCACTGCAGAAAGTTTCTTGAATGGGGAGAACTACCTCAATCCCTGGGATAGCTTTCGATGATGTTGGAAAGAATCCAATTCCTGTTCTGTTCTTGTTGTTGGTAGGAATATTAATGTGCCCCCAACCACTGGTAGTGCCATCCTTTACAACTTGGATTGCATCTTTGTATGAAGAGATGGACGCTGCTTTCTCCTTTCCTTTGTCTAAGGAAAGTGCTTGGAATTTAGTTCCAACAACTTCTTTTGGTTCTATGTCGGAGAATGATGACAGGTTGCTGACGATCAGAGCTCGTTCTCCACATACGGTTACCAATTTGTCATTTCTTATGAACTTCAGTTTCTGATGAAGTGTTGAAGTAATTGCCCCAGCCTCATGAATCCATGGGCGACCTAGCAAACAACTGTATTGCGCTGGGATATCCATAAGTTGGAAAGTGATTTTGAACGTCTGAGGTCCAATAGTTATGGGAAGATCTACTTCTCCGAAAACTGACTTTCTTGATCCATCAAATGCTTTGACGATGACATGACTTTTTCTTAGAGGGTAATCTTCGAAAGATAATCTTGATAATGTTGATTTAGGCATGACGTTGAGAGAGGATCCATTGTCTATTAGGACTCCTGTGAGTGTATCACCCATGCAGCCAACTGAGATGTGAAGTGGAAGATTGTGGTCCACTCCTTCTTCAGGAAGATCTTCGTCACAGAAACTTAGGTTAGTTCCCGCGGAGATGTTGGCAACGATGTTGTTGAATTGGCTTATAGTAACACTTGATTCTACGAAAGCTTGTTCCAAAACTTTCTGTAGAGCTTCCCTATGAGCTTCAGAACTCAATAGCAGGGAGAGAACATATATCCTAGACGGAGTATGTAGTAATTGATCTACAATGTTGTATTCACTCCTCTGGATTAACTTCAAGATCTCATCATTTTCTTTCGCTTGAACAGCATTGGTCGGATGATTGTCTTGCCTATGTGGTACTTCCTCCGAAGGTTTCTCCACATTTTCTGTTGTTCTGTTGAAGACTCGTCCACTTCTGGTGACTCGACTAACATCAGCAATGTTGACAACAGACGGTAATGGTATTTCCTTACCATTTTCAATGAATGTAGCGTTGTACTTGTATGGTATAGCCTTGCTGGACTCATACGGTACAGGACCTGGTAAGTAGATGACTAGTGGTGCAACTGCTGTCTTCCTGCTATCATACTTAACTTGCATAGGTTTATCTTGATTAATTTGAGGAGATACGGTAAAGACTTCATCATCTTCTCTGTTGGCAAGAACAGTAATGGTATTGTCATCCATCAGCTTTTGAATGTCGTTGCGAACACGCAAACATCCTCGTGAATTTCTTCGACAGATTCTGCATCTACTGTAAGCGTGGAAATCTGTTCCAAAGTAGGCAAGTCCATTTAAAGTTTTGTGGAACCTGACTACCGATCCTTCAAGGTCTTCAACTTTGTAGATTTTGTATTCTCCTGGACATCCTTGAACCATGTTGATGTCATGTTCAGTTCTGACTCGGATATGTTGAATCCATCCTAAGTCCATTTGTTCTTGTAATGCAGCTTGAACTACGGCACATCCTTGATTATTCTTTGGACAAATTTCACATGTGAAGTAGTTGTGAGGTGGTACATGACCGTACCCAGCTTGTTTAGCGTGCATCCTGACAAGATTTTCCCCTATCTGACGAATGTCGTAGATTTGAATGACATTGGGGTGTTGATCTACCAGATTTACTGAAGCTTCTTTGTGCTGCGGCAAAGGATTTGCTTGGACGTTTGGATTAGTATCTTTGAAGGATAGCATTCCGCTTTTCACTAATCGTTGGACGTCAATCTTGA